>NC_056523.1:94707355-94849513 GCF_019175285.1 Sceloporus undulatus
CCTGTTGCTGCTACTTCTAGGTTCAGTTCCTTTGTCCATGAATGTACTAGAGACTTTTAGCAAACAATTCTTGTTTACTGATCTTGTATACCTCATGTATATGTTGCTGGAGAGCAAATGTGGTATACAGGTTTGAGTGTTGGACCAAGGCTCTGGCAGACCAGAGTGCAAATTCCTGCTCAGCCATGGAAACCCACTTAGGTTCCAATCTCAGAAGAAGGTAATGGCAACCCCTCTGTGAACAAAACTACATGATAAGTCCCCCTTAGAGTCTGCATAAGTCAGTAAGCACTAGAAGGAACACAACAAGAAGAATTACTGAAGACCAGGGTGGAGGCAATGTTTATTTTCATCTTCCTGCAAGGGGAGGAAGATGTTCACATTAGTCTGTGGAACAAAGTTGCTATGGCATCTTTCATTGAGGAAATGTGTTTAGATCACTTGTCTTCTATTTTTCTTCCAGGCATCTCAGGGAAGTTCATCTAAAAGTTATTCCATTTGATCAGAATTTCATTGTAATGGCAAGTCTGTGCAGCACTTCCACAGGCGTCTTGCTGCACTGTATTAATTATGCATTGTTTTACCCTGAAAGTGATCTGGATACTTATTGTGACAGAGAGGGAACAGCTGTGGGGAGGAGTTAGATATGCTGAGCAGATCTTTGGTTGGAGGGGAAAGGTAGGCGTTTCAGCATGGCTTTTCAAATACAGCCTGATATGTTGCCTGTGACATGTACACTACAGGCGTCTTGGAATCATATTCTCTATAAAATCCAGTATACATTTTCTTTCTGTTAAGCCATATGCCATTAAGTTCTTGGAAAAAAAAAGCTTCAGTGCTAACATTTGTTTTGTTGTTTCCCACCAGCATTTGTAAGAATAAACACTGGCACATTGAACTTGAAAACAATAGGGATGAGAACACTGTACATCAGGATCCACTTGCATGCTTGCCAAAACGTTAGCATATGTAGGTCCAGTTTGTATTACCCTTACCATAAGTGACATAAAGTACTTGCTCTGCGAAGTAGTTCTATTGAAGTTAATGGGGCAGTAAAGGAGTAATAAATTACTGAGATCCAGGGTAAAGCAGAATCTGTGCTCTTTTTCACTTTGGGCATACTTCACTTGTCCTTGATTTAATGACTTATTAGAAGGTCTTCAGACATTGGCTTGTTAATTTTGATTTTATAAGTTGCCCAGTCTTGAGTCAGCTTGCTGGTGGGCATTTAGCCTCATAAAACTTCAACAGCAATACATTATAAAGAAGGAGATTGGGTTAAAGAAAAACTAAGACAGGGATAGTTTCTGATGCTTATATTAGCACTGTAGACAGCTGCATCTGGAAGAGAGTAAAAAGAGAAAATGAAAAACAGATGCGAGAGCAAACACTAGAAGTAGACCTTTTCAGCTAACCCATAAATACAGCCAGATCTTCCCATTATGTTGCCATTTAATTGTTCAAATTATTTATAGAAAAAATAAGCAGTGATGGTCTGATTATTTAAGCAGTGCCATTAAAACACACTGCACTTTGGGATTGGGCAAAAGAGGAGGTAAAAATGTGAACTTTTGATCAGCTGGTCCCATCTCTGGAACATGCTCAGCAGAACAGTAGAGAGGCAGATATAGCAGGTGAGATATAGTATGTGATGTACATGAGAACAGAAGGAATGTAAATTTCAGTGTATGCTTTTAGAGGATTGACCAGAGAATTGGGGAGCTGCTTTTCATGCAGAAGTGCCAGGTTCAGACCCTACCAGCTTCAGTCTTGAAATTCTGATGTGTTAATAGTTGAGAAGGACAACACTTTGGGTTTTACCCCAGTTGCCAGTTAGAATTGGAACTCCCAAATGGTACCCAAATGTTTGGGGGGAGAGGTTCAGTAGGAACAGGGACAAGTCATGTTAATAAGTTGCAGCAAAACTAATAGGTTTTGTAACACTCTAGGTATAAGCTTTCATAGCATCAAGACCAACAATAAAGAATTATTTAAATCATGAGCAGGAAGCTAGAATCAGTTGGACCATGGAATAAAAATAAAAATGAAGTTAAAGGTGGAATAATAATAATAATAATAATAATAATAATAATAATAATAATAATAATTTTATTTCTATCCCGCTTTTTGCCCGGCAATCAAAGCGGCTTACAACAGGTTAAAATACAGCCATATATACATAATGCCCCCCTTAAAACAAGATTAAACTATGTAAGATTAAAAACTACATATTAAAACCGACTAAGCTAAATAAAAATCATCATGGGCAGAGATCACTGGATGGGAAGTCTTATTTGTGGCTGAGCATTTTATTCCGGGAAGGCTTGCCGAAAGAGATCCATCTTAATGGCCTTTTTAAAGCTCTCTAGATTGGTGATTTGATGGATCTCCATAAGTTGGGAGCGGCTGCAGAGAATGTTCTCTGGGAGGTCACCGTCAACCTGGTCTTTAAGGGCTGTGATAAATTCCTCCCAGAGGACCTGAGGGTACAGGGCGGATTGTATGGAAGCAGGTTTCCATGGTCACCAGACTAGCCAGGGGATGAACAGACTGTTGACTAGGTAGGCCTTTGATGAGATATCCAACATGACTCTTATATTCATGGAGTTTTGCTTCTGTAGGCAGGTATTTATTGGTAGGAAAAGGAAGTGAGCATATAAAAATACAAAAATATGAGGAGGTTCTCTGTGTTCACATGTAGACCTATTTGGGGCAAAGTTTGGTAAATCTCCATGTTGATTACTACCACCAACACCTGGGGTTAAAGCCAAATAGTAGCCTCAACTAGACTCATTAAATTAATAAATTAATAAGACTTTAAAATGTGGCTGAACAGTTGCATTCATTCACTGAGTCTTCTGTATCTGGGACTAAAAGATGAATCTAACCTCTTGACAAAATTATGATTCATTAACCAAGATTCACCATTTTGGTTTTGCAAGCCCAGTACAATTTTGATTTCTTTAGAATTGTGTAGGTTTCGGTTGCCTTCAGTGTTCAAAAGAAGCCTTCTTTTCAGAAGTTGCCAAAGCTTACATCCAACATATCTGTATTTTTTATTTGTATCTCACCTTTCTTCCCAAACTAGAATCAAAGCAGTTCAGCAGATTAAAAAACAGAAGCAAATCAAAACACCAACAGTTATAATATCCAAACACAATTAAACAAATTATAATATTAAAGCACAATTGAATTAAAACCAATTTAAAAATGAGAAAAGTTCATCATCCACCAGTTAAGAATTCCTTCCTCAACAGCCAGACAGTTTCTCCAAAACCACTGATATATATAAAAAATATTTTTCTGACTTGGAACAAGGCCAGCCTAGACTTCCTTGAAAGAGTGTTTTATGATTTATGTCATGGGCAAGAAAAACAAATGAAATTTTAATTTGCCCATGTTTTGATAAGTCATAAAGTCTGAATCTGAAATCACATTTATTTAGGTGTGGAGGTTTGGGTGGGAAATATATTGGCTAAACTCTTAACAGGAAGGAACAAGCTTGCAGCTGACAAATACTTTTGTTAATTAAATATCTCTGTGGGCTTCAGCTTGTTTGTGTAATTTCAAGAACTTAATGTTTAGTCTAAACTGTGTTGTTTAAAATAATGGTGGCAACCCCTGGATACTATAAAAGAACAAGTGTTGCATATATTAACAAGAGGCTTTGCTTGAAAGTTATGGAAACTGTGAGTTGGGGTCTGTTGGGGAAACTGTGAGTCCCGTTTTTATGGAATTTCCTTGCTATAATCCAAATTCTGCCACCCATGCAGGACAACCTTTTATTGTCCCACATGGGTGGTAGATTTGGGTTATTCCTGGCTGTAATTTTGGTTTTGAGCAAATTATATCTATTGTTCTCATCACTCATTACCCAAGAAAAAGCTACAGTACACTTGAGGGAAGGAAACATCTTAAGCCACAAGGGAGGAATTCTTGTAAAGAATGAAGGCCTTCACTACTCTTTTGTTTCACAGGGACATAGCTATTTTTACTCTGTGCAATGCCTTCACTGTTATTTTATCATCCTTTGGATCAGGAGAATTCAACCATGCTGTTTAAATCCAGATCTCCTTTCAGACAGTTTCCAAACTGGTCTGAAATATACATACAGTAGGTGACCTTGCAAGTGACACAGGGACCTGACTGGATAATGGCCCAGAAAACCACCGATGACAAAAGACATGCTTCATTGCCATTTTGCTGTGATATTGTTTGCAATTTCAAAGATTTTGAAAATTAGGGTTTGCTTTTATTATTTCAGAATATTGTCCTCATCAAGCCTGTACCACTAGCTCTTTGTGGCTCTTTAAAAGTGGGGAGTTCAAGAAAGGACACCCCACCTTTCCTGGAGTCATGCTCTACAAATTAAAGAATGTGTTGTTGATTTCTTTCCATCATGTCTTGTTTATATACCTGCTTTTTTTAAAAAAAAAATAAGATACGGGGAATGATATTTTTCCTTGTATATTAGAAGAGGTGTGTGTGTATGTGTGTGTGTGCATGCGCGTGCACACACACACACACACACATGCATGCGTATGTGCATGTGTGTCTTCAAGTTGCTAAGAGCTGGCAACTCTCCTTTAGTCTGAAGACCTCAGTTCTCAGGTAGGCATATATGTGTATATGCCACCAAGTTGCCCATTGACTTCAGTTCTGGCAGACTCATGAATCTCATTAGGATTTCTTAGGCAAGGAATATTCAGAGGTAGTTTTACCATTTCCTTCCTCTGAAATATAGCCTACAGCACCTAGTATTCATTGGTGGTCTCTCATCAAAGTACTAACCACATGGTTTTCATTTGCACTTGCTGGGTCTTGATTTTGGTGTTTTCCAAAATCTAGAAATTTGAAATCACTGAAATTCTGGATCGTGCCAACAGCTATCAGGTCAGAATGCACAGGGGAGCCATTGAAATCCACAAACACCTAGACAACTTCAACACCAAAAATCAAGACCCAGCAAATGCAAATGAAAACCACCCAGGGTGAGGGGGGTTTCCTGGCAGACAATGGATCACTAATTAAATAGACACCTTGAGGCCTTGCTATTCAGCAACAGACTAACACAGAGGTGTAAATCACTTCTTCTCAACCAAGGACCACACAGTGTGTGTGTGTGAACCCCACTCACTTCCATGCCAGCGTTCTGTGAAGATGCCAGCCACAGATGCAGGTGAAATGTCAGGAATAAACTCTTCCAGAACACAGCCACATAGCCCAAAAAAACCCACAAAAAACTATGGATGCCAGCCATGAAAGCCTTTGACTTCACAAATTCTATTTTTGTTTATGAAAAATAAATGACCCTTCACTGTACCCATTGTTTTTCCCTTCTCCCCACACTTTTCATTCTAAAACTCTTCCTCTACAGGAAATCAGCAGAGATCACACTGACAGCACTTTAAGAAAGGGAAAGTGAGAGCAACTGATATATCAGAGGAAGGAGCCAAGCAGAAAGAAGGATATTTAATTCAGATTATTCAGTGTTATTTCTTTTACAGTAAAGGACACACATTATTTGATAGCATCTTCCAAATGTTTATTTTTTTAGTAAATTATTAGAACTTCAATTCTTTGGAAATAAATAAATACACATCAGATCTGGTCAACATAAAACATTTTAACTGGCCAAATCTGCATGAGGTGAAGTGTACTGAAGTACAGATCTTCACCAGAACCTTGCCCTTAAAGGACAAGCTACTTGGGGCCTTTCTGAAATTGTTGGACTTCAGCTCTCATCAGCCTGTACCATTGGTCATGCTGGCTGGAGGTGATGGGACTTGATGCCCAACAACTTCAGGAAGGCTATAAATTGCCCAATCCCTGATTTAAGGACTTGTCTTTATTGAGGATTTGTCCCTCAGCAGACTTCACCTCTTGCAGACTGGGGGTTAGTCTGCACAATTAAAATACTCTTCGGCCTGTTACAGACTGCCAAAATAAAGCTGCTTCAGGTCTCTTTGGAGGTATGCTATTTAAATGATGCATGGGTCCTAAGAGTCCGGAGATCACGCCAAAGCCACACTCCATTCCTAAGCACTGGAGTGCAGCTTTGATGCAGCTTCTGAATTCTTAGGATGCATGCATCATTTAAACAGCATACCTCCAAAGAGACCCGAAGCAGCTTTATTTTGGCAGTCTGTAAGAGGCCATCGTTCCAGTAGAAAAGAGGATGATCCAGCCACACAGTATTCACAGGAATTCAGACTTTTTGTGCCCCTTCCCCAAAAGCTCTTTAAACTTTGCAGAAAAAAGGCTTTATGGTTTTTACCGGAATATCTGCAGAAACCAGCAGAAATGTGCATTATGGCATGTGTGTCCATTCATCTGCTTCACGTTCATTTGGATGGTTATGCATTTTTGACAGAGGGTGGGTGAATAGATGTGAATTTGTGCAAGAAAATAAAAACAATTAACTATCTATGCAAATGTGTGAAAATATGCAGCAATTCACACGTATGGCTTCACACACTTACAAGCCCAAAGGGCCACCTGCGCTCTTTGTATGTCAATGCAGGGCCTACCCCTGTCGCAAAGGAGAGTCACTTGTCACAGCAGAAGAGGCTGATGTGTGGGAATTCACATGGCTATGGCATCTCTTTTGAAGGGTTACCACACAAATAGCAATGATAAGCACACTGAACTGCTCTTAAGGGAACGCTTAAGTCAAAGTTTGGCAGCTAGAAAAATTGATGAATTGTTGACATATGTGTGATAATCACTCCATCTTAAGTCAAGATAAAGCTGCAGAGAACATTAAGGCGGGCACAAGTACAAGGAACTGGCTGTCCAGCAATGTCATAGGTCACTTGGAACAAAAAGGAGAACAGAACATCTGGGTTTTTTTCTTTTTTTAAAAAAATGCTTTTAGACAGCACTATATTTTTCTCTGCTTCAGATGGTGTCTACCTAAAGGATTTTGTTAATATACTTGACTGTATATGCCTGCTCCTTTTTCTCATCCAAGTAGCTTGGCTTTTAACTATTGTTCTCTCGTGTGGGAACATTGAACCCTGTACAGTGGGCCCTCGCCTTATGTGGGGATCCATTCCAGATCCCGTCGCGTAAGGCGAATTCCGCCTATGCTCAAGCCCCATTATAAACAATGGGGCTTGTGTGCGGCAGCGCGCGGGGCGCAACGGCCATGCGCACCCATTCAATTGAATGGGACGCGCCGCCCCTTCCGCCCCACGCACACCCCGCGGCTTGAGCATGTATGCAGGAAATCTCAATCAAAGCATCCCCAACAGATGGCCATCCAGCCTCTGCTTAAAGACCTCCAAGGAGGGAGACTTCACTACACTCTGAGGGAGTGTGTTCCACTGTCGAACAGCCCTTACTGTCAAGACGTTCCTCATAATGTTGAGGTGGAATCTCTTTTCCTGTAGCTTGCATCCACTGTTCCGGGTCCTGTTCTCTGGAGCAGAAGAAAACAAGCTTGCTCCCTCCTCAATATGCAATCCCTTCTATGTATTTAAACAGGGCTATCATATCACCTCTTAACCTTCTTTTCTCCAGGCTAAACATCCCCAGCTCCCTAAATCATTCCTCATAGGACACAGTTTCCTGACCCTTCACCATTTTAGTCACCCTCCTTTGGACACACTCCAGTTTCTCAATGTCCTTTTTGAATTGTGGTGCCCAGAACTGGATACGCCTGTACTCCAGCTACTGTCTCGGAATGCTGCCAACAGAGAGCTGATAAGAGTGTACCAAGCAAAAGTAAACAAAAGCAAGGCTTTACAGCAGCAAAGAAACAGTTCTGAAAGCACAATACCAGTCCAGTGTCCAATAGAGCAAAACCAAAAGCCAGTCCAGGGTTCCAGAGGGCAGTTCCACAAGTCCAGCCCAGGGTCAAGAGTGCCAGAGAGTAGACCAATGAGTCTGGTCCAAGGTCAAGAGGTCTAGGAAGCAAGGAGTCTGGCAACAAAGTCAGAGGGAGTCAGAGAGAGCAGCTTTCACCAAAGGAATGCAGACAGACTCTGACAAAGAGGCTCGGCATCTGCCAGGTGTTTATATCAGGCCAGTTCCTTATTGCAGCTGCTAGGTGATTAATGAGCATTTCTCAGCTAACCTTCGGGAACACCGAAGGCACACCCTTTCAGTCCTTCTTTGGCTGAAGGTAGGTATCTCAGTATCTTGCTTCTCTATGGCGGGTTACAGAAGGGCAAAAAGGGGTGTGCTCATGATGTCATGAAGGTATAGCCTTTAGACGGCCCTTACCTGAATGCCGCCATGAACGCGCCGCCTGTATGCCCCAAGCAGGAAGAAGCGGCATTAAAAAGGTGCCGCTTTTTTCCACTTCTTTTCTATATACTGCGCAACTGCGCATCTCCGTCTGTAAGCTGCTGCACCAGTACGCCACAATTGTCACACCGCAAATTTCAGTTGCCCATTTAAAGGCTCCGAGTCAGCTGCATTGCATAATGAGTCGGGGTCCTGGAACATGCGCAGTTTGCATCAAGGCTCTAATTAGAGCATCAGATGCCATGCAGATGTGGAAGCTGCGGCACAGCTGCACTCTATTTTAATGCTCGTAACCCTAACCCTAGAGCAACATGTACGCATGCGCTGCTAGAATGGTGGAAAGTTTGGAATTTAAAGTGAACCCCTACACACATTTTCACCTAACAATAAAAAAATGCGACCGTTTACATATTTCTATCTGTCCCCGGGAGGTGATGGGGGATGGCAGGGGGACAGTGGTGGCAGTGCATTGCAGATACAGCAAGAGTGCGGGGACCAAAGGAGAGGAGGCATCCTGACACTGGTAATGCACAAGCAGACAAGGATGCCAACACCAGCTGATCACCAGCTGGCAGGAGGCCACCTTTGTTCTTGGGTAGGGCGGGGGAAAATGTTTAAAGGGTCCTGGGAGCTTTAAATGTGCACATACGCTTTCTGCCGCCGGTGCTGACCAGCGCAGCTGCGCATCCACCAGCCGGCAAAAGAAAAAAAAGATGCGTTCGTGGCCACCTGTGTGGAAGCTGCCTCTCTCTTTGCAGCGTCCTGCGAAGCAGCGGTATGGAAGCTGCGGGTAAGAAACGGCCCCAGGTGAGGCGTCTTCACTACCCCCAGTGTGGAAGCCCCATCCACCTTAGCCACACCCCCGGGGCAGGCGGTCTGGAGGCTCCGTATTCAGGGGAAGACACCTTCAAGATGTCTTCCCCTGCCCGTCTGTAACTGCCTATGTCTCCCAGGCCTGGAACCTCTGCTAGGGAAAGGCTGGGCTGCTGAGCCACAGGGTCCATTGGAGGTGATACAACAGGGCTAGAGCCTGGCTGAGCCAACTCTCCAGTAGCTGGGAGAGCAGAGCTGGGGCCTGGCTCAGCCTCAGGTTCCCCCTGCACCTGAGGGTCCAAGTCCTCCTCTGAATCCTCCTCGTGACTAGCCATGACAGCTGCTCACTTACAAACTACAAGGTTGTGAGTTCAATACCAGCCAGGGGCTCAGGGTCAACCTAGCCTGGCATACTTTCATAGTCATTAAAATGAGTACCCAGCTTATTTGTGGCAATTAGCTTACACATTGCAAACTGCTTAGGGAGTGCTTAAGTGCAATGGTAAGTGGTATAGAAATTGTTGCTTGCTGTTGCTATTGCTATATTGGAAATGGGACAGAATATGAACACTAAGGAATCAGTTTGATTACTGAAGCAGCTTAACAAAGTAGCATAATAAGGTCTTCATAAAAAGTTTGTAGCCAAAGAATTTGTTGATTAATTGAAATCAGTGTCTAAAAATTTGGCCTATCCATCTTCTAATTCACTTTTTTGCTCTCAACATTCCCTTAAGATGCCAGCTCATAATGCTGTAATGATACCAGATGTGTCTGGGTCTAGATGCTAAAACCTAACAGCTACTACTTTTCTGTCTTTCCCCCAGGTTTCCTATAACTCTAATCTACATCCATCTTTCACTCTCACTAGTTTAGTGTCACATGTAGCCTCACTTTAGAGCCCCGTGTAGCCTTTGCTTCCACTCTACCTACTGTCCCATTTGTTAGTTACATTCCTGTTTCTTACTCCTTTCCTATGAACCTTTCCTCCAGGGCCTTTGCTTCTAGGCTCTACATCCATTTGGTTAACTATGTTCTTGGACATCTTTCCAGCCCTCACCCCACCCCTTTGTGCTTGTAGTGTGTGTTCTAAAACTATAGTGTATTGCACTTAAGAACATGCATTTAATATGGCTACACCTGCCCCACAGGGAGCTCTCCACTGGCTGTTGCTCTCGGCAAATATGTGCTAGTATTGGGAGGCTCATGCCATGCTTGACTAACATACAAAGCAGCCCCTACTGTGGTACTTGCTTCTTCTTCATAAGAAGAAAATAAAAAGATTTATTATTTTCACAAGAGAAAGTGAAATGCTTGGCAGAAAGGCATTCCCATGGGATACTAGAGAATTCTGCTATCTGGTTTTTACATCAATAATCTTTTCTCCTTTTTTTGGGGGGGGGGGTAATAAAAGTGAATGTTTGGAATCCTTTCAAGGCAGGGATCATCTGGTTTTGTGTACCTATAATTCCTCTATTCTTTACAATGATGTAAAGTATATCAGCAGGAGAATAGGCGGGAATGCCTCCAGAAAAGGGGGAACAATCCACAAAGACCATACAGCAGCCAGCTGTTTAAGTTGACAGACAATCCATTACTCCAGCTGCTTATTGAACATATGTTTTTAAAAGAATAATGGTGGGAATCTAACACAAAATAATACTACATGGAAAAAAACAGTTTAAAAAGTTGAATTCCCTCCTAATGTAAGTATGTTGTTGTTATTGTTGTTGTTGCTAATTACCTTCTAGTCAACTTCACATGAATGAGACATCTCCAAGACCCCTGTACTCAACCACTCTGTCCAGGTCCTGTAGTCTCAGAGCTCCATCTGGGATGCAGTCTTCCTCTCTTTCTATTGCCCTCCATCTTTCCTAGTATTATTGTCTTTTCTAGTGAGTCATGCCTTCTCAGGATGTGGCCTTTAAGTATGACAGCCTTAATCTAATCATCTTGATTTTCCGGGGGAGTGCAAGTTTGTTCTGTTCTAGGACCCATTTGTTTGTATTTTTTGCCATCCATGGTATCCTCAGCACTCTTCTTCGGCAGCACATCTGAAATGAGTTCATTTTCTTTCTATCAGCTTTCTTCATGGTCCAGCTCTCATATCATACATGGTGATGAGAAATAGAATGGCTTGGATGATCCTAACTTTAGCCTTCAGGTTTATATGTTTACACTTTAAGATTTTGCATAGTTCATTCATAGCTGCTCTTTCCAATCCTAATCTGCGTCTGATTTCTTGACTGCAGTCTCCATTCTGATCAGTGATTGAGCCAAGGTATGGGAGTATTTAACTATTCCAATTTATTAATTATCAATCTTGAATTTGTGTATATACAGCATATGACTATGGCGGGTTACAAACCGCCATTTCGGACATCCTCAGGACGTCCCAGTTTGAAAAGTCAGAGTCCGTAACAAATGGCAGCGGCCTTTCCACACGGCCACCGCCATATTGACATAGCCGATGCTGTGCGTCCGCACGTCGCACCCCGGAAGTGACGCCGCGAGTGCACGACTAGAGCCTCACGACGTCTCTTCCAGGGCCCATGAAGGAGCGCGATTTCCGCACTCCTTCCTCGGAGCATCCGGGACCCGCGCGGTTTGGCCGCTGCAGCTCCTGGACGCTGCAAGCGGCGGTGGCGGGAGACCATCGCATTTTGGCAGTCTGTAACCTTGTTATCTGCTGGGGTTTGGTTCCAGGATCCTCTGTGGATAACGAAATCCGTGGATATAATGGAAAAGGAAAATGGTGTCTCTAATATGAAATGGAAAATCAAGGTTTGCTATTTGGAATTTATACTTTTAAAAAATTTTTCAAGGCTGGATGCTTGAATCCATGGATAAAAAAAATCCATGGATAAGGAGGGCCAACTGTACCAACAATACCAACAATATGCCTACACAAAAATATTTTTCTGCAGCAGTGAATTTGCCACTATCCATCTCTCCATCCTCTGTCTCTTTTTAAGGAATCACATACATAGCTGCCTCTAGGTCCCTCAACTCCCCATCTTCTTAGCTGTTTTTTATGGCTGCTCCCTGGTAGCTGGAGCAAAGGAGAAAGAGCTGCAGCCTCCACAGTGAGAAAAAGGGAAGAAGGGTAGCAGCCATTGACATAGGTAGCATGCTAGTGTAGCCTATAGCAAATTTCAAACAATACCAAAAATACAGAGAGAAATCAAAGCATAGAAAAAATGCTGAAAAGAAGTCAACTGCTCACAAGTTAGCCTGCCATAAAATGATATCTTACATGCAATAGAAAACAGTTGCAACAATCATACATCTGCTATCTGAACAATAGATGACATTCTTCCAGGTGCAAACCTTTTGCACCTTTTGAGCAGTCTGAAAATGCCATGACTGAAGAGCTGTCCTTAGAGAATAGCTGGGGACTGTGAGCAGCAAATTAAAAGCATATTCACATTTATTGTGTAATAAAGTGACTGGGTAGAAATTTTCCAAATGGAAAACAAGGATGACTTTGGAAGTCCTAGTTGTCAAAAGGTTTTTCTCAGCCAGCATATTGGTTTGTTACCCAAAATACTTTTGTTTTTACAGTCTTCATGCCAGCCTAAGATCCTGTCTCAGAACACCTCCCTATTTTAATATGAACAGGAAATTTCCAAATTTACTCCAGTTTACAAAATCACACATTTCTTACAGGGAAATGTGCTTCTCCCAAGAACAGACAGCTGCTGGACTGGATGACATTTAGAAGACTGTTCCTTTTTCCACAGTACTCATCACAGAGTAGTTCTCCAGATATCTATGATGAATAATGTCATAGAGCAATGACCATTTTACTGTATATACATGATATGTATTTACAGATGTGATTCATACATTTAGGGTATATAAGAAAACATCTAGAACACATGCCTCTAGTCTCTCCCAGAGTGCATATACTTTGTTGAAATTATGCAGTTTGACACCACGTTAACTGCCATTGCTCCATCCTACAGAATCCTGGGATTTGTAGTTTTGTGATGCAGTAGCACTCTTTGCCAGTGAAGACTAAAGTTCTTGTAAAACTACAAATCCCAGAATGCCATAGGATGGAGCTATAACACATAAAGTGGTGTCAAGCTGCATTATTTCAACAGTGTATACCCCCCCTTCCCGGCAGATGTTTCAGAAAGATGTTGAATTTGTTGCTGTAGTTCTCATTTTTGTTTTTAAGTATCTGAACAAAGTTTCTGTTTCTGTTGTCACTATATCCTGGCACTACAACATTATTGATTGTAGCTTTTGGAGTCCTAGCACAGCATAGGATAATGGGTCTAGGCATCCCCCCAGCCGCTGACTGATGTGAACCCATCATCCTAACCTGCCTGCTGGGGTAGGCCCTGGGATGGCAAGAAATTGAGTCTACATTGACATAAGTGACTGCGTGATTCCTTTTCCATCTGGGAGTAAAGCAGGCCTGGGAACCAACTAACTGGGCATATCCCGGAGTACTACTCTCACACACCTGAGGTCCCTTAAGGCAATCTGCAAAGTTGGGTTGATTTTATTATTTATTTATTTTATTTTTAGCCTGCCTTTCTCCTAAAAAGGGACCCAAGGCAGCTCAAAATATAATTGATAAGTACGCAGATCCTATTTCATCCCAACATGAATCTGGCTTTAGGCCAAATGGTCAGCAGTGATGCAGAAACTAAGGGAAAGATAAACCAATGAGAATATTTGAAGAAATGCCATCCACAGTTCCAGGTAACCCTGCATTCATACTCTGAAGCAAGGACAGCAGTGTGCAAATTGGTTGACTGCTGGCTGTGCTGTGAAGAGTGTTTATGTGCTTTCAGATAAACCAGAAAGGAAATTTCCTTCTCCAGACTTGCCTCAGGTACTCCAACTCTACTGCCTGTCAGCATGTTCAACTGTACTGCATTACTGTGAATATAAAGGGTGAAAATTATACAAGGCACCTTGAGCTTCTTTGCAGGAGAAAAGTGGGATAAAAATACAATTTTTAGATATTTAATGAGAACCAGAGGGGCATAAGTGTTGGACTAGGAGAGCAGGGTTTGAATTCCCACTCAGCTGTGGCAACCCACTGTGTTCTTGGGCACGTCACACTTTCTCAGCCTCAGAAGGAAGCAATAACGAACCTCCTCTTAATCAATCTGGCCATTTAAACCCTAGGATAGGGTGGACATTAAGATGGAGTTGACTTGAAAGCACATAACAGTGCGTAAATACTTGGTAAATTGGTTTTTGTCCCATGTTTATAGTTACTTTTTCATAGTATTTTCTTTTAATTGACAATGCCCAGTAATGCCCCAGTAGAGTTCCCTTTAGTTCAAATAAGGTATGGGTCAAGTCAGAAGAGATGTCTTTTAGATATACAGCAAGGCTCAGATACTGTTAAACCTTCATCTTCACTTTCCTGGTTCTGTCTAATTTGAGCTAATAGAAGTGGTTTCCGCTCTTGCCTTCTGTTGCCAGGGTTATGGTATTAAATCATTCAGTACAGGTACGCCTCAGTTAACAAAAATTCTGAGAGTGAAGATTCCTTTTACATAGGCTTTTTATGTATGGACAGCCACCCCCACCCCCCCATAAACACACTTTCCCTCTTAGAATTCTGACTAACTGAAAGTGTTTAGTTGTTTATTTTAAGTGGTATATACAGTGTGTGTGTGTGTGTGTGTGTGTGTGTGTGTGTGTTAGTTATATATATTTAAGTGATGTATTCGTTTTTCCCTTTTTGGGCAAAGTAAGTCAGTGATCTGATTTTCCTGATCCACTGACATTCTGCATTGCTGAATTCCCTCCATATAATTATGGTAAAATAGATTTTAGACCTGAAATTCCATGAAAGAAATATGGTGTGAAATGGAAATGCTTGTGTATGCCACTGCATTTGATTTTAGTGACTCTCACACTCATAATGTATCCAAAAAGAGTACTAAAATCTCTTATACTTCTAGATCAAAGAGTACATTTTCCAGGTCTTTATAGGTATATATGAGCTTCATTCTAATATAATTATATTTATTAAAGTCTGCAGCACTGAGGCAGGTGGTATTCCACAAGTCCACTAAACTAAACATAGTTGCAGACAACCATTACAAATATATGCACTTTGGTTTAATTGTGTCAGCTTTTATCAAACTTTCAGTGATGTTTACTGTGAATGTTAATTGATCAAGAAATTAAGCATGTATATGATTAAAATAGTTCTAATTAAAAACATTTAATGTTCTGCCTGGGTTTTTAGTCAACATGACTATCAACCATAGCAATATAAAATAAGCAACTTATAAGGGAGAACCCAGCCCAAGGAAGAAAAACACAAGTTGACCAGGTACAATTTAATTTGGCAACTACATGCCTGGTAGCACACAGCAGAACATGTCACCCAGCCAAAAATTCTTATCTTATTGCTAATGATAAGATCTAAGATCACTAGATAGCCTGGCAGAAAACCAGATAAAAGTGCTGATAAGTTAATGAACTGATGGGGGGGGGGGTAGATACAGTATAAAGACAAAACAGAAAGCAAGCAGTTTACAACTGCATCCCATGACTGCTCACGTCTAGCTGTTCCAAACAGCTGATTCTTGTGTGGTTTCTAAGAAGAATGTCATGCCTGATAATGCTAGTTATAACTGTTTGATCCTACATGATGTTACAATGCCTGTTGTGATTATATAACAAATGTATGATGTTTGATATCTTTCATTCAATATAGAGTATATTGATAAGAATATGTCTAGACAATATATTGTCAAGGTGAGAGGATGGCCCTCTGCAAGGGAAGTGGGCAACTGTATAAACTACTTGTTTATCTTAAAAACCTAGCTCAAAAGTATACAAAGCCTCATGTTTATTCTCTCATCTTAAGTTTCCTGAATTCTAAAGAGGAATGTTGATAGTATTCAAAGGCATAGCTGTGTTAGTCTGGATCAGTATGCAAAGGAACATTATACTGTACTGTCAGCCCTTGGCATTCACTGGGGTTTGGTTCCAAGTCCCCCCATGGCCACAAAAATCTGTGGATGCTCAAGTCCCACTAAATATTATGGCATAGTAAAATATAAAATGACAAAATTGAGGTTTGCTGTTTGGAATATATAGATACCAATATATAGATTTTCAGACTGTGGGTGACTGAATCCATGGATAAAGAATCGTTGGATACAGAGGACCGACTATAGCACCTTAGAGACTGAGAATAAGAAGTTTGTAGCATAAGCTATTTCATTAGATGAAAATGTTGATGTTACCTGCCTATCTGGACAATATTGTTGTTTATAAATTGGAAAGTCAGGTGACTAGACAATAGACTGTAGGGAACTCCTAATATATACAGACTAACTGACAAAACAGGGGGGAAAAAACCACCCCTAAATCTTTCATGTAACAAAATATAATATTATATTCATATGGATGAAAATCTTATTCAATTTTGGAGTTTATTGCATGCAATTTTCACACCAACCCGGGCAAAGGATAGGATCAAACAGAAATGGATTAAAACAGATTTTACCATACCTGAAGTTGCTGCTGTGCTGCCGCCTGACCATCACTTGTCCTCCAGCAGTGCTCTGGCGGCCAGTTTTGGTACTATGGAAATTTGCATGCGATAAAATGCTTTAGATATGTCACTTTGCTCTTATAAAGTACATCATAAATATTTAAGTCAATTATGTGAACCTGGCCTCCATTTCAAATGTGGTCAAAGTAATATGTAGTGCTTTTAAGAACTTCCTTGTTTTTACAAAACCAGACAGTCTCTAAAAAATAGTTTGCTGCCACCATTTGAAAGTTGTTGCACAGTAATGATAGCATGGTGGCATTCGCTCAGTAAAAAGCTTACATTTGAATAGAGTAGAAGTGTGGAGCCAAACTCCACTGTGCTGGGTTTTGAAGAAAGGAGAAGCACTACAATGACAAATGAATCACTGGTTATGTATATCCAGTGTATGTATATAGTGTATTAGTGCCAAATGCCAATGGTCCAGATACTCTTTCCATTTAATTAAATTTGAACTTTCATCCCTTGATTTAACATCTTCATTATTTGATCTGTTGACACTGGAAACTAAATTATCCTTATTGCAAAGATGAATGATAATATTTCATCAGTGTTCCTTTATAACTGCTGTCTGTTCGTTACATTTCAGACACAAACAAGCTACTTCTCACTTGAAAATCACATCACAAACATACTACCCCAAGAGTTAACCCATATAAACAGCAGGGCCAGTTGCCATGACTAGCTATTTGAAAAGTGAGAAAATATCCTGAAGTGGGATAATTGAAACCTCCAGAGTATGCCAAGTATAAGCAGAAGACAAACTGCAGAAACTCATAATAGCTGAAGTGTAGCATCAAAACTTCCTATAAAGTAAATGAGAAGGAAACCTGTACTGTGAGTTTCATAGCTTCACTGGAAGGTGTGAAGAAATGGTGGGTTTGATCCAATCTCCGCTTTCTGCTTTCATAGAAAGATGTCACTCACTGAAAATGCCTCTAACCTCCTGCTTGTCCTCTGACCAGCCATGTAGCATTTTTACAAAGTTGAATTAGATGAGGGAAAGTCAGAGATCAGTGCCAGGCCACATAGCCAGTTGGCAAGAATTATGGGAATTGTACTCCCAAAGTCTATGTAGCACCAGCAAATGTAAAAGCCTCCTCTCGTTAGGTGTTGTGATGCTGCTGGTAATATTGACTACTCCAGTAGTTAATGGCAAGTCAGTATCACCATCTATGTATTCAGTAGTCAATATTATATTAAAATACATTTAAGAACATTTATTTGCTAATAAATGGGAGAGAATTTTGTTTGTTAACTTTGGAGCTCTGGTGGCAGCCACTCATTTACAAACCACAAGGTTATGAGTTCAGTCCCAGCCAGGGGCTCGGGGTCAGCTCAACATTGCATCCTTCCAAGATTGCTAAAATAAGTACCCAGCTTGCTGGGGGCAATTAGCTTACAATTGTAAACTGCTTAGAGAGTGCTTAGTGCACTATGAAGCAAAATATAAATAAAGCTGCTATTGCTATGAGATTTAAAAATCAAATTACAATAAAAATAGATGGGAATGTTGTCTATTTTATCTATTTTTAAATAGTTTGGCAAGGCCAGCCCCTGTTATATGCCTTCAGTGTATGAACTCTCAGCACTTGTGCAATCTGAAAAGTGTCCCTGGTCCTGCCAATCCTGTTCCACAACAGGTATAACTGTGCCTGGTTTCTGGCCTGCTTGCTTACATTATATATTCACAGAGAGGTTCTTCATAGACTCTAAACATTGTCAAGCTACTATGGAATTCCATTTTCAGATTATGCCTACAGCCATGATTTGATGTCCAATGCCACTAAATTCCTGTGGGCCAGCACAGAGGTCTTTACCAAATCTCAGAATAGCAGATTTTCTATAATACATGTTATTTTGTACTAAATATTTGTAATGTTCTTTTAATTTTTAGACTTATTTTTTAAGTGTCCTAGAAAAAAAAAACTTATCTGTTGTCAGATTCCAAATTTTTGTGTCTCCAATTTGCACTGTTCACTGAAAGAATCTATGCAAAATTTCTATCAGAGATGTTTAAAGTCATGGTGATGCCCACAAGATTATGATCTTGCTGCTTTTTTGTATTTGTTTTATTGCTAGCTTGGACTTTATTGGACCCTATTTTTTATTGTGTTGTACAGCTATAAATTTCCAGCAACTATTTACAAATGTGATGGGGTGAATTTTTGTAAAGGCCTTTCACCATCAAAAATTAATTTTGACTGACTGACTGTCCGAACATTTCAAAATAGAAGCAAACAGATTAAACACACAATGTTTCTTCATATTGGGCCTGTTTGGTTAGCATGCTGTGAGAACAAGAAAAATAAATGGGATGAATCTGCTTCTTGTTTGTGAACTTTGGAGTTGGTTATTATCCTACCCCTGGAAAGCACATAACTTGGGAAGTGTGAAAATTCCATTGGCAGATCCAGTGGACATTTACCATCTCCCCAAATACAAAGAAGACAGCTTGGTGTTTGAGAGTCCCCACTGTAGGCATGGAGCTGATGGAGAAAGGTTTGAAAAAACAGAGAAGATATTTTCTTCTTCACTTTCAAGTAACCCAAATAATTTTTGTGCCATAGTAGCCAGAGAACCTGTGTGGTATAGTGATTTGAGTGTTGGACAAGGACGCTGTGCGATCAGGGTTCAACTCTCTACTTGTTCACAGAAACCCACTGGGCAAGACACACTCAGCCTCAGAGGAAGGGAATACCAAACACCTCTAAACAATCTTGTCAGTTAAACTTTAGGGTTACCATAAGCCAGAATCCATTTGCAAGCACACCACCATCACAACCACAACTACAAAGTCAGTAGCCATTCCAGACAGATTATGTGTAATGCATTCTGACAACTAAGGGCCGAAACAAACGGCCCAGTAAAGCCACTTTCTAGGCAGCGTGGGGGCATGGCGTTTAGACGCCGCATGCTCCAAGATATATTGAAGCCATCCAGCTGTTTAGATGTGGGAGGCTTCCAGATGTTCTAGCGGCATGGCATTTATACACTGCACACCATTGGAGAACTTTGCAGCAAGATTCAAAATGCTATGGGGCATGAAAAGCTGGGGTTTTGCCAACCAAAAAAGAAACGGATCTTTGCTGCTCCTTCTTCAGCTGGCTTCAAGGCAGATTGGGGCCACAGCCGCTTGCTACGGCCCCAATCTGGCTTCAGAGGGGGCAGCTTGAAGCAGCCCCTTTGGAGTGGTCTGTTTCACCCCCAAGTCTGTTTAGTTCTGTATACTATTTTCCAGCTAGATTTAACCTGGTCCCCAAGAACCATGAAGATTGGCATGAAGACAATGACCTTCCATTTTGTTTGCATCCACCTTTTGAAATGATGTATACTTCCTCTTCCTGTGGATGTTCAGTCTAGGTATTCATAGCTGATATCTGTTAATACTGCTTTGCCTCTGATGTATTATACTTTAACAGCTGTTTTCAATAATGCTCTGCTTCCTAGTTGTTGCTTCCTAGGCTTTTAGAAACTGTTTCTGAAAGGTTTTCACAGTTGCTGCAACAAACTCAAAGGACAAAGACAAACAGAAAAAACATTTTATATGCAACACGAAGGACTAAATGGGATTGTTGTTTTTAGTGTTTTACTAAAAATGTAATTTGTGGCTTTGGTCAAACTGGCATTGAGAAAAGTCCATCTGAAAAAAGATGATCAGCCTGAGGCTGGGTTATGGATTGTAGTGTAGTACTAAGTGAGTGTAGTAAGTTATGATCTGCCCCAGTGAGCATAGTTGGCCCTCTGTTTACTTGGGGTGAGTGCCATGCTTCTTCAGCCAAATAAATCTTGTTTTCAGAATGTCATTGCTGCTTCAAGCAGACACAGAATGTGCACAAAGGATTCAAAATCAAGTCTAAATGGTAAGGAATAGGAATTTATGGTCCGGGGTTCAAAGCTTCTCCACCAGAAACAGAAGCTGCTTTGCCAAGTGGAACAAAAGTAGCCTCTCTCCCCATTCCACCCATGTGTACCAGTAAAAAAAGTTATACTCTCCAGCTGTTACCATTTTGGCAAGAGCAGTCTTGATTAATCCTGTCACCCCACTTTTTAAGAGGCTTTTAAAATATCCCAGTTTCTCTTTCGTCCTCTTACTTTCCCTCTTTGTTCTCAGATTACTTCAGCTGCTGCAAATTGAGCTAATATGAAAAATTAATTTGCATTCAGTAACTCAGCAGGGCGAATGAGGGGATGAAATCTTTCCCTTCCCAGTAAGCTCAGGCAAAACCAAACTGTTACAGACTCTCCTAGCTTGTATGTTTCCTTATTAATAACTTTTCCCATCTTGCCATCTGTTCCGCATGGAGCTTACACTGTAGCCCCTTCTTCAGATTTAAACAACAACAAACAAAATCAAACTCAAAGGCTGTCTTTCCACACACATGCTCTCAAGTACAGCTTTTCCTGTGTTCTTTTACTGCTCTAAATTAGCAGTATTTATGCATGCCTAAATGCAATGTATGTATCCACGGATGAGTTGTTGGCTCTCACAGGTCATTGAACTCTCAGGACAATGATACCCGGGGTGTGGTCTCCAACAGCATGTGGCAGCCAGACATCTGACAAGTTTTCATTTAGCAACAAACTTTCTTCTGTTTCTTGCCAACAATTCAATTCTAAAAACACTTAGGGTGACAAGTCCTGTAGGTGACTACTCTTCTGTGTCTGATGAGTCCTGGAATCTGCACTCACACTCTGGAAACAGCTCTTGGGTGGAAAGTGAGGTGTAATTCCCTACTTGGCCATGGGAACCTGCTGGGTGACCTTGGGTGAGTCACATCCTCTCAGCCCTGGAAAACCCTGTGATAGGTTCCCCTTAGGTTCACCATAAGGTGGAAATGACTGGGAGACAAACAACAACAACATGGGAGATGAGAGTCTCTCTGTTTCTGGCTTTAGATCAATAGAGAAGGATAAGAAGGTCAAGTAATGCTTTCATTATAGAAGTGCTTTTCATTAAAGGAGAAGATGAAACCCAAATGTGTTCTGCCATGAAGAACTGCCATTCTGTTGTGTGGGGGATTCTATTCCACTAGGGGAGAGGACTATTTGATCTGTTGATAATATATTTTGCATAGGTGCCAACAAAGCCATCCTTGCCTCCCCAGAAGTACAGGGGAGAAGTATTTTCCTTTCAGGGAAATGTTACTGTTTGCCTTTCATCAAAAAATATATGATTGAGCCACCAAGTTAAAAAAAAAATTAAAAATCTTAAATCTCTGTTTCCCCATAAGGGGATAAATATAATTTTTCAAAAAAGATAAGAATGAAGAGAAACTCAAGAAAAACTTTTTTGGCATGTGTGGGTATTTTAAATTCTTTAATTTGATTTATTTTTTAAAAATCATTTTAAAAATACTTAAGCTTACTGAAGTGTTTACTCATTAAAAAAAATCATTTCCCTTTTTTATATTCTATCTCTTCTTTGCATCTTTTTTGTTATTACTTCAACAAGATAAAAGATTTTGGTGGCCTTTCTGAAAGCAAGCATGTTTCTGCAAGAACTGTGGATGTTTCTATATGTGCCAAGGAAAAATGAAAAGCTAGTGTAGCTGGGATCCGTTACTGCTTTTTGTCCACACTTTACAATGGCATGGGTGATTCCATTTCCGAAAGGGAAGTTGCAATAATATTTTCTTGCAGAAAAAGAGGCCTGTGGCATCTTGAAAACTAACCAATTATTTGTAACAGGAGTTGTAGAGCAAAGAAACTTCAAACAAAAATTCAAGAGAGACAAAAAGATAGGTTATAGTTCATTAGTAAGTCCCAAAGTATCACCAGACATTTGAGTTGAGATGACAGAGCTTTAACACACTACAGTGTAGTCACCATTCCACATTCAGATTTGAGATTTGCTATTTTGACTATTTGCGACTTTGTAATTGCTGCTTAACAAGGTTGACCCCTTCACACACACCTTCAGCCTCCTCCCAGCCAGTCAAAGCCAACACTGTGCCTTTTCTACTTTGCCAGACTTTGCATCCTCCTCATTTCCAAAATTCCTCCATTTTCAGTCTATTAGCAGCCACCAATGCCAAAATCCACCTTCATCCCGCTCCTTCTCCCTCTCTCTGCTAGCCAGTCAAAAGCAACACCATATCTTCCCCACTTTACCAGACTTTAGAGCTTATCACACAAAGAAATAAGCTGGTTTACCTCTTCCACATTCAATTCGGGATCCAGGTTGCCCCCTGCCTCCAGGCAGACCTAAGTTGCCACTAATCTAGCCTCAGTACCACTGCCAGGATGCATCTCAGGTCGAAGCCTCACTCAGCCAGCACTTTT
This sequence comes from Sceloporus undulatus, assembly GCF_019175285.1. Classification (NCBI taxonomy): domain Eukaryota; kingdom Metazoa; phylum Chordata; class Lepidosauria; order Squamata; family Phrynosomatidae; genus Sceloporus; species Sceloporus undulatus. The sequence goes on from NC_056523.1 coordinate 94,730,253, forward strand.
TTGAATTCGGCATTTTCTGACTTCAAAAAATGGCCAGAAGAGGTAAGCTGGGTTATTTCTTTGTGTGATAAGCTCATTTCCTAAATTCTTCCAGATTGATGTTAAAAGTATTAAATGTTTTTATTAAAACTATCTTAACCATATAAATGCTTAATTTCTTGATAAATTAACATTCACAGTAAACATCACTGAAAGTCTGATAAAAGCAGACACAATTAAACCAAGGTGGGGGGTGATTTGTACTTTCTAAGCACACTACCGTTGTCATCCTGTTAGTGACATTCACAAGCATAAGTTGCTTTACACATGCAGAGTGGAATTTTTTGGACAATGTTCAACAGTTATATCCAGAGTTGTGGACAGGAGACCAGTTTGCAGTGCATTAAAATACTCAGAGTAGTGTGGGAATGCTCATTGTCTCTGTGTATTGCCTTTGTGCATTACCCATTAGCATTGCACCATGGGTTGTCTGCCATGCGCATTGACCACTGATCCACATAAATTGTGTTAATATTAGTATTCCGTATACAGTCTTTACAATACACTGAAGTGATGTAGGATCTTGGACTTCATTTGTTAATTAGATATGAGAAAACATGCAGCTTTTCAGGAGCATCAGCAACTACAAAAGCAGATAAGAATTAAATAAAGTGATAACAATCAGATGAAAGAATAACTATTTTTGCTTCTTATGCACAGTCACTGAAATTTATGATGGCCACTTACATTTCACCAAAAAAGAGGATGAAGGAGGATGCATTTTAAAAGACTTGCAGTTTGCCAGAATGGAAAAGACTGGCCAGGTGACCCAGTGTGTCTACAGTGGGCAGATTCAAGATCCCTGACCTCCCTCATTTTAGTTCTTTACTTTAAAGTCAAACTTAGGACATCATCACACCAGCCTTCTATCCCATGGCAATCACATTATGAAAAGAAACAGGAACATATTGCTTTGGAATATATTGTATCATTCCTCTATTCTTTTACTCAACTACACTGCTTTGAGAAAAACTAGGTTGTGATAAGACTTTTCACTGCAGTTCCAGCATTACAACAGTCAGTGCCATGAGGCAGCCTGATTCTCTTCTCTCCCCCTCCCACTTGCTATTCTGAAGCAAGCTAACTCCAAGCCTGTTGGTTTAATTATTTTAACTTTAGCTGTGTTTGTGTAATTACAGCAAAATCTATTAAAATATTTTTGTTTTATCATTTTGCCACAAGTATGCAAACACAGCAAAGATTTTTAAAAAACAACAACCCAACAGGCACAGTGTTAGCTTGCTTTGGAATAGCAAGTAAGAGGGAGGAGGCAAATCAGGCGCCATCCTGCCATGTGACTGTAGTAATACCTGAAGTGAAATGAAAAGGCTTTTCGCATTATACAGTAATAGTTATACTATAATGGCAACATTTAGAAGTATTTTGGGGTTTGCACATCAATGAAAAGGTGTACTACAGTAACAAATAGAATGCAGGGTGGAATGGACATGACATCATTTGATAAGTACCAGCCAAAGATCCTTTTATCCTGTTAAAATGCTGCTTTTTAGCATCATGTGGTAAAATACTTAAAGTAGATGGTGAGTCAAACAGAGGACACCTTCAAATAAAGACTATGTAGTCTAGACTATCTATCTAGATTGTAGAGGGTGGTGCTCATCTCTGTTACTAAGCTGAGGGAGCCAGTGTTGTCAGAGGCGACTCCGTGATCATGTGGCCTGCATGGCTAAATGCTGAGCCCCAGAGAATGCTCTTCCCTTCTCACTGAAATGGCACCTATTTATCTTCTTGTACTTTTACATGCATTCAAACTGCTAGAAGCTGGGACTAGTGATGGGCGCTCACTCCATCACACAGTGCTTGGGTTTCAAACTGCCAATCTGCCAACCTTGCAATCATCAGAGTCAGTGTCTTAACCACTGCAAATAAAGGGCTGGCCTCTTTTTAAAAAAAAGGACACACGACCACCCTGATTAGATATAGGTGTCTTGTTTAGAACAGCAGGGCTACTGTTTCAGGATTACTGTGTAGTGCTTGTTAGACTTAAGGTGGCAATTATTATAAGCCGCATAGCCACAGTGATTCTGGCCTCATTTGCATGATCAGAGACATCAGTGAACTGCTCCTCTGCTCAGAATAGGCACCACCCAATAAGTAGCTACCATGTGACTGATGTGAGAAGACACAGGGCCTGTACAGACAGGCCAAAACAACGCTACTTCGAGCCACTTTGGAGGTATGAAATTTAAATGATGCATGTGTCCTAAGGGGCAGAGGCTGTGCCAAAGCTGTGGTCCAGTCCTTAGGATTGGTGTGTGGTTTTGGTGTGGCTTCTGGTCTCTTAGGACACATGCATCATTTAAACAGCATACCTCCAAAATGACCTGAAGTATCTTTATTTTAGCCTGTCTGTATGGGTGCTCAGATTCTGAACTGGGATCTTCACTAAATTCACTCCAAAGTTCCTTGCTGTCCATGTTAATATCAGAAGGATCTCCTTCCATCTGCATTGCAGATGGGTGTTTTGAGACTGATATAGCAGGAGAGGGTTGCATATAGCAAGGGTGATGTCATGAACTCTCCCACCATGTTGTTCCATTTAACGATTTCTCCCAATTCAGCTTCATCATGTAAAATGGCTTTATGAAAAATTGCCAGATTATCTGAGGATACTTAGTGATGGAATGACTTCCATTGGCTTTAATTTATTTCATCTTTCTGCATCCCATATGCAGCCACTCAGGACACAGACATGGCCTGGCACCAACTGTTGATTGAAACTTTATTTTGATGTTTTACAACAGCTCTGTACAAGGGTGGTTTATGCTTTTATTATTTAAATGCTTAACATCAAGAAATGAATACATATACTGCATATGCTACATAAATCACTCAGCATTTATAAAATTCCATAAGGCATTTGTAGCTAAATTAGTAGGTTTCAGTCCAATCATATGCATGTTTATTTAGAAATATGTCCCTTTAAACTTGTGGACACAGTTTGAAGTGAACATGAATAGAAACGTGCCACATACATAGTATTTGAAGGTAATCTCTTTTTCCTTTAAATGCTTATGCACTGCTTCATCACTGTTTTCCCAAAGAAATTTTGATAATATACAAAAGATGGATCAGATCCTATGTGAAAAATGGTTCCCTTCATGCAACATAATCATCTAGAAAGCTTGTTAAAAATTGAAAGCACACATAATCCCTACCTTTTTCAGTTTCCATTTAGAGAAGGAATGGACAGTTGATACTGTAGTTGAAAATTGGTGTTCTCAACCACTTGGGAAGCACTGAAGGGAAGAAAAACAATGCTTGAAAGGTTCCTGCAAGTTTCTGTTGCTGTTGTTCATGGCCAGCAAACAACGCAACTTTGTCAACCCTGTGCAGTCTTAAAACAATTGGAATACAGTGCAATTCTCCAAGGCAAAGTTGACCATCTAGGTTAACTAAAACTGTTTAATTTTTATAAGCATCTGAATGGTTCAACCTTGAAAAGGGGAGAACAGAGAAGGACATTCCTTGAATGCTAAAGTTGTGCACTGTGAAAACTATGACTACTGGTATTTTCTCCCTTAAATTGCTTCATCCCCACCAAGGCTGTTTCTCTTCTGCCACCCCTTCATTCACTGCTTTTCTCAGATTATTTATTAATTTATTTGCATAGCTTGCTCCCTGAAGTCCTTGGACTCTGTACTTTCCTTTCATGATCTTTTTTCCCTACTCTGATTCCCCAATTCTTTCTCATCCCTGCTATCAGATATTCTGTTTGAGAAGGAGTGCCAGAGAAGGAGCAGCAGGAGAGCAGCAGCCTTGGTGGGGATGAAGCAGATTAGCAGTGATGAGAAGGAGTCAGGGTAGGCAGGCAGGTAGGTAGGTCAAGAAAACACAAACACAGTCTCAATTTCAAAGCTCAAAGAGTCCATTGCTTGGTCTTTCTTAGACCAGAGGACATAGGGGGATTGATAGTGATTTTGCTGTATGCCTTGGTCCTTCTATCAAGCAAGACTAGAAAACAAGCGCCAAAACTCCAGTACCCAATACACTCCTATTTATTACACTCCCATTTCTGTGCTGTCTTGCCCCACTTTCTCAAAAGAATGTGCAAAATGAAACTGTCATGGCCGAAGGCAGACCTACAACTGCAAGATTGTTCATCAGGAAAATTGCTCAGTTCCAAGTAAAATGCATTAGTTTCTTGAAAATGTGTAGTTTTTAAATGTTGCAAAGAGTTTTCCATCTTTTGTGACTAAAAAGATTCTGAATGTTTTAACATTATGGAAACAAATACTGGTGCATTTTCCTCAGCATCTGTTGGGAAGTGGGAAAACCGAGAACTTCCATCCCTACTGCTGGTCAGCAGCAAACAATAAAATTAAGAAAAGCCCACACTTCTATTCACATTATTTTATATAAAGTCCAGATTGGCTTGTAATTTTCTGTTCTATAAATGAGTCACACACATGGTTGTGCTCTATAAGAGTATCACTTTCTGTTGCGAAATGTCCCAGTTTTTTGTGCTGCCAGCACTTGGAGAGAGTGCTTGATGCTTTGTAAATTGCTAGTAATCCTGGTTGTCAATGCAGAAGAAAAACCAAATAAATATCTTAGTTGTTGCTAGATATAGGTAGAAACAGTTCCCTCTTACTCTCTCATACACACATTCACCTTAAAATTTTCTACAAATGTTTTCTACAAATAGCTCTGTATAGTAGGTGAGATTTTAGTGAGCGTGTTCTTTGGCTTCTCTTGCTACTAACCTCTCTTAATACCTTAAGCATTATATAGACCTTTCAGTGGCATACCTTTTGCTGTCCTGCATCCTGCTACAATTCAATAATTCTTCTGTTTCCTTCAGTACTCTTTTAAAACATTGCATCTATCATTATGGTAGCACTTATTGTCATTATATTATAAAAGTATCTCAATCTTGTTATGCAACATTCCAGAAATCTGGATATAGGATATGATGCTGAACTTGATAACACTCATGGGGAAATTCAAGAACAGGTCTCTCTCTCTCTCTCTCTCTCATAGCATATACAGTCCCTCCTAAATATACATCAGAACCCATAAATGAACTGAATCTCAGTCATCAGAAAATGTGAAATAAAGAACAGCTCACCAAGCAATTACAAGTTACATCAACCACAAAGCAGCTGTTTCCCACTCTGGTAGTATGCAAAACCTGCCATAACTAAGAAAAGGTTCAGGCAGAAATCCTATATTTCACTTATCTATACATAAGTCCAGTTGATCTACTGCGGAATAACATTTCTGCTGTGAGACCCTAAAATATTATAAATTCTATTTCTTCATGAATTCAATAAAAAATACAGTGTAAATCCTATGCCATGGAGATTCAGTTTTCATAGGACAAGACTTGTATGGATTTTTTCCCTGGAGACACTGAATTGTATCTTTCAGAAAATTATAAAACAATAGTTATACAGCTTGCCCACCGCCAACTGCGGGCTTGCCATCCACAGTAAGCATCCATGGACAGCAAGCCCCATTACCCCGCATGGCTGTGCATGCATGCATCCACATCCCTTGTAAACCATGGCACCTGTGGTCCTCCATTTTTTTATTTTATTTTTTATTTTTATTTTATTTTATTTGCATCCATAGGAAACTCCAGAATGGAATCCCTGTAGATACTAATGACCAATTATACAGAATACATAACAGAAAATAATTGATATAGAATTTTACTACATTCCAAATAGAGAATGTGCTTCATTTGAGCCAAGTGCAAAAGATCTAGGGTGTAACTAAATGAGAAAACGCCTTTGTCTTCCACAGATTCACTTGCATAAAAGCTACTTTACAGAATCTGAGCCCAATAATTTAAAGGAAAATGCTGCAACAACAACAAAAAAGCAATAGAAGACAAGCAAAATATGCAACAATGGCCAACATTTAACAATCTACAAGGCTAAACAGCCAAACAGCTGTTTGTATATCTTCAGCTAATATTTGTCCATAGGTATCTTTGTTAATGACATGTTGTTCAACAAGGGCTCTTTCACACTGCCCAGTTATAGCACTATGAGTCCACTTTAACTGTGATGGTAGTCTCTTAAGAAATTCTCAGATTTGCAGTTTAGGGAAGGGTGTAGTGGGCCCTCCTCATACACAGGGGATATGTTCCGGACCCTCCCCACATATGGGGAAAAACATGTATGCTCATTTGTTTCAATGGGGTAGCGCTCCCGTGTTCAGCACAATGCGCAAGCCATGGGTGCAAGCATGTGTGTGTGCATGTGCCACTGTTTCCAGAGGCTTAACCTTCCGTGTAAGGGTAAAACCACATATAGTGTGCCCACATATGGCACTGGCACACTGTATTTTGAATTCACAGTCTGTACTGTAATGGTTTGAGTGTTGGACTAGGATTCTGGAGAGCAGAATTTGATTCCCAGCTCAACCTTAAAATCTACTGGGTGACTTTGGGCAGGTTATATGCTGTCAGTCTTAGAGGAAGGCAATTGCAAACCACCTATGAACAAATCTTGCCAAGAAAACCCCATGATAGGTTGCCTTAAGGTTGCCATAAATTGGGAATGACTTGAAGGCACACAACACACACCTTACTGAACAAAATCCTTGCTGTAGTACCTTGCCAAATACAGTATTTGAGTAGTTGAAAGGGTCCTAGGTCCAGACAAAGTACAGTACAGCCCTCTAGATGTTGGAGCAGTACCCATCAGCCCTAGCCAACATTGGCAATGATGAGGCATGCTGGTCGTTGCAGTCCAACATCATCTGGAGGGATGCATTTTGCCCACCTCTGCTGTATACCATGCTTTAAATGAATAAAATCAGTATATAGTGGAACATATAGGAGGTTTGTTTTGCAAAAAATGATCCACAACCAGTGCTTAAGGCATCAAATGCAGGAACATTTAGCCACCATTGAAACCAATCCCTTGAATGAAAACACCCCTGCTTCATAATGCTTAACAATAACCTAACAATAACCAGCTTTCTGTTGTCCAATATTGTAACCTTTTTTGATCTGACAGCTAGCACTAATCATCATTTTGCACCTATATCTTCTTTTAAAATGGTTTTTAATTAAAAACAAATAGTAAATCAGAGAGTAAATCAGAGACTAAAAGTGAAATGAGAAACAGAATGACAGTCCCCATAGGGATGGAAATCCTTGACTATTTTGTCCTAACATGAGAAGATGAATAATTAGGGTGTTTTTCCTCCCCAACACAGCAGAAAATGAGTATTCATGTATAAAATGTTAAAATGTTCCAAAGGTTGTGAAAGAATTACTGTATTCTCCAGAGAAAAAAAATGAGGTTTAAGCAAAAGTAAAATAAATCAACAGCCCTGATTTCTTTTGCAGAAAACAGGTTTTCTTTACTGAAAACTGTGTTTTCTGTACCAGAAGTCCATTTTCTGCAAAGAGAATAAGTGCTGAGAAACACTTAGTGATATTCAAATACTGGGAGAAAATTTTACAAAATTCTCACGGCTCTATTATTCTCCCTGTCAGGAAACCCTTTTTCCCAACCTGGGAATCAATCGTCTTTCTATCCCTAAGTCCTTATTGATCATAGTGACAAAGAAAAGGACACAAAACCTTTTCAATATCCCTTTCTTCAGTATTATATAAATAAAAGTGAAGGGAACAGAGAGAGGTAGCAAACAAATACTACATTATATTGTTAGTGGGTTTACATATACCATCTCTTAATGTACTTCATTTGCCCTTTTACAATTATGAGTGAAGGTTAAATAGCGGATAGTGTTTAGGAGTCATTTTCCAGAGCAAAGAAAAGAATAGAGGGCAGATAAATGACTTCTTACTAAGTACCAGGAGATCCGCACATTTCCCTGTTTTTAGTGCAACTGGAAAATTTGACTTTTTTAATAAATAAATAAATAAATAAAAGCATTGAATCTAAGCGGGATTTCCTTGAATCCAGATATTGCTTGCATTTCTGGGAAATATGACAACCCTGCTTTTTACTGCTAGTCATTAATCTTTTTTGAATGACTAAGGAGATATAATGAGGTACAGTCTGCAAATTAAGTTATGCATTAAAGGATGGGTACCAACTATTGCATGAGCAGACCAACTGGTTTCCATTTTGTCAAGTATTACAAAAGGATGTTGGGCTGGGCTTTGAAAACAGCCAAAGTATTGCTCAGTAATTCGGCACCTTCCTAAATAAAATACATGGAGACATTTCCCACATGCCCCCCTTGTTTTACTTAATGAAATGCACATTTGTTTCTTGTTAGTCTTCCTTCAAACTTTCACTTCTGTTGTGAGCACATCCCTATTTGCCAGCATTCAAAAAGTGCAGTCTTTCTCTATGTAAGGTAAATATATTATGTTGTCTAGGTAGTACATCCATTCATCTTACAATTAGTGTGTGGGATTTGGCTACAAGAAACTTATAAACATGAAATGAACAATGTTCTAGTGACAATTGTATAATCTCTGCTCTTACCTCATTGCACTCATTCTGCAAACTCACCTTCCCATTGGATTTATCCACTTTACAACTATAATTTCCCTCAATAAAAATTGCAAACCACAACACCTGTTGCATTTTGGGTTTGCTAGTTCATAGCTTCCTCTGACCTTCTCCATAGCCATCCCTTATGACTAGACTGCCCCCCCATAGCTACTGAACCTGAAGACTACTGACCTTGAAAGAGACTTTCAGAATTATAGTACAAAGTTTAAGGTGCCCTTGGTGCACCCTTTTTTGCTGAACATATGAAGATGCCCTATAGTTTGGAGGTAGGGAACACAGATTCTGTTCCTGTATAAATTAAGCTTTTGTCACCCTTTCTTTTCTTCTTTTGCTTTAGGGCCCCCTTGGACTGGATGGCAAGCCAGTAAGTAGTGCTCTAAGTTACAAATATATGATATTAGCTTGTATACTATTGTGCAATAGAAAATAAGATGCAATAAAATGTCATTATGCATCTACCATTAGGTAGATTGTACTCTTCTTAATGAAGAGAGATAAGCTTGATTGCAAATATACACAGAAAGTATAGGGGGGTACACAGAAGAAGAGGAAGACCCTAAAACAAGTATAAACAGGACTATAAATTGAAACGCCAATTTGGAGTGGAATTCTGGCTGACTGTTGACAGGGACTGGAAAACCAGAAAGGAGAAATGGAACAATGTGCCTGGAATTGTCAGCAGAAGCACATACCATTTTAATATACTAATATTGGACTCAGTTCTCAAAATATTCTGAGAGAGCTGAAGGAAAGTTGTGTGTAGATTAATGAGCAACATGCTTATTATTTTCTTGTCAATTTCTACAGGGGCTTCCAGGACCCAAGGGGGATAAGGTGAGCTAATTACTCCAAACATTCTCTTAAAAGCTTTTCTGACTTTCTTTTTTAGTAAGAGGATTTTCAATGGTGTAATTTAAATCAATGTCCCTATATTTGCAAATGTAATGGCTAGCACTCTGAGCATAACTGCAGTAATTTCACTCCACCAAGGCACATTAAGCTGATTCTTGATTCAGCCCAGACTCTGAAAATCAACAACACAGTCACTTAACAGCAGAGCAGCCTCAGGACAAAGCAAAGAAATAAGTATATCATGGGATGTTGTGTGTCCAGTTTAGAGTGTGCTAGACTTCCATTGTAGTGGAATCTCTTAGATGAGAGGAACCCCTGGCTAGTACAGTTGACCTTTTTATATACCCACTATACTGATAGTGTAAAGCCTAATTTGATTACTTAAATTCAAAATGTCATTGACTAGGACCCGTGACTTGTGTTGATTCTATCTCAAGAAAACATGTTTGTCTACTTTCCTGGACAGCCGATATGTATATAACAACTTTCTAGATGGCCCTTGCAGTCTCTTCCAACTCTATTATTCTATGATTCTATGATAAATGCATACCTTTTATTTTTCAATGAAAAATCATTCTTGAGTTAAACAGCAAACTTTAAAACTAAAGATTGATGCTGACCTATATATCAAATGTGTGACAAATCTCCAGGATATCAAAGAACTGAGGCCAAAGTCAAGTATCAGTTCATGAAACCTCTTCCTTTTGCTTAGTTGGTGGCACTTTCTACTTTGCGTGGAAGAAATTGATTTATCCAAGTGACACAGCAATAGTAAATACATTTAAAAGAGAAGGAATTATAATTGCTTTTCTCTTTTGTAGGGTGATCAAGGAGACATTGGCCCACGAGTAAGTACCATTAATAATTATGAACCTGTCTGGAATTCACATGAATATTTAGCAACACTGAGTGAAGAATGTACATGTCTTTCTGTGTGAATACAGTGGGAAAAGTGAAAAGGGAAATGTGTGTACATGGATCATAACTGCATCAAAGCCTCTTTACTCAAATTTTAAAGAAAGTATTCAAACTAACATGACAAAATTAGATGAGTAGATTTCCTCAAAGGTGGGTTAGGCTGCAATCCTGTATGCTTTTCTCTGGGAGTAAATGTCACTGAAATCAGTGGAGTTTGTTTCTCAGTAGAAATATATATAATTGCACTGTTAATTCCTTAATTCCCTTCCGCAACTGTAGTCAAACTGTAATCTAAGATTATTCTTTTTCTCTCCCTACACTTCCTCTTCATTCCTTCATTCCTTCCTGTTACATTGTTTCTCTAGAACCTATTTTTTATGAGTTTACAGAGCTTTTCAATGATGTTCACTGATGTTACTGTGTTTTAAAAAGAAGATGACAATGGTGTTAACTCAGATGGAAGTTCAGCACCTTAAATGCTTTGCATGTATATAAAAATCCCAATTTATATTAATTTAAACTGAAGAAATTTTAAGACAGAGAAGAAGCATAAAGCAATGGCAAAATTGATTGTGATCTCATTTAATCTTTTCTTTTCTTGGTATTTAGCCATTGGAGGATTGCTTCATTTAACTATAAAAGAAATGAATGAACTTTTCTTAAAGCAGCATGAACTGGCATATGGACATCCTTACTCTGACTGATTTTCATTGAGTATAATTTTACTGAAGTGGGATTGAGATCAGCAGAGATGCATGTTTCTGCCTTTAGTGAACAAAAAAATACTTTTTATTGTTTCTAGGCAAAACCGATTTTCACTGAGTATAATTTTACTGGAGTGGGATTGAGATCAGTAGACAGAGTTACATGTTTCTGTCTTTAGTGAACAAAAAAGTTATTTTTATTGTTTCTAGGCAAAACATTATCCTTTTTCCCAGCCACCCCTTTCCATAGGGATTCGCAATCAATGTTATTAAGTGTCTTTGTGTGCATATAAATGAAAAACGAGCATTGAGTGATATAACATCCTAGTGTTTTTTGTAAAATGAAATGAAATTGATGAGGTGTTCTGGAAATTACTTTGAAGCATATTGCTTTTAATCCCGAAAGGAGTGAAGTAATAGATCAGAAGTCAGCTGATAAATAGGGCCAGAACCTCTATCTTAACAGGATTGAATTTTAACAACAAAAGGAAAAAATGATTAAAAGCTCATCTGGAAAAATATAAAATAGGCTGGACAGCTTTGGTCAGTGGACTGCAGGCTGCTGGTAGGGTTCTGAGGAACTCAGCTTTTATTTTCAAGTATAAGTATGTTTTGTGGCCTGTATGAACAAAGATGTTTGTTTGAAAATGTGGTGGAGGGGAAAAGCACAAATAGAAGCAGCAGTCTAATCAATTGTTCTTCAAATCATGGACTTTGTTTTTGAAGAATACGATTTAGAAATAGTAATATCCACCGCCATTTATATTTATATATTGTTCAACCTTTCACAGGTAAAGAATGAGGTCTTTCATTTGTTTCAGTGGATGGATCAAGGAGAAGGATCAGGCTGGGTGACCTCAACGCATTGTAGATATTGATAATTAAGGCTGCACTGTAGAAATAAAGCAGTTTGACACCACTTTAACTGCCATGGCTCAATGTTATGCAGTTCTAGGATTTGTATTTTTGTGTGATATTTAGCCTTCTCTGTCAGAGAGGTCTGGTATCACAACCACAAATCCCAGAATTCCATAGCACTGATCCATGACAGTTAAAGAGGTGTCAAAGTGGATTTATTCTGGAGTGCAGATGCAGCCACAGACTCAGAGTTGACACTAAGAGAAAGCTGGAAATTAAACTGCATGCAGACAGCTCTAGGTGATAATAGTAGTGAATGTAACTACATGCTGCAAAGAAAAACAAATACATGGAATGGCCCTATGTGCACTGTACTTCATTTATTCTGTTTAGAAAGCACCACTCCCAGTTTACAGATAAAGAACACTGAGAAATAGTATGAAGTGCCTACCTTAGTATTGGTCAGTGAATACACAGAGTTCTTACACACAAAATAACAATTCAACAATTCTAGACAACCTCTGTGCAAATGCATAGTGCTTTCCCTTTGCTGCTGACTCTCCTGTTCCCACAAACTTATAATCAGAGAACTATATTTTTAATGTATTTAATGTGTTTAAATGTATTTATTTTATACTGTAAGATGCTTTGGGTCCCATATCAGGAGAAAGGTGGGATATTAAATACATACATACATACATACTGCTTACCTCTACACAAAATAAAATCTAAGCTTCTCTATTTGGTATTAAAGCACATTTTTTCTAAGCATGCTACAGCCAGAGTAACATCAGCACTCTGTTCATGTCACACAGAAATCCATTCACCATTTCTCCTCTTCCTTTTGTCAGTTCTTCACCAGAACACCAAAACTAACTCCTCCATGGTCTTTACCAAAGACAAGCGGGTCTTTCCTATTCTTCCTTAACTTAATTTGTTCCAAGATTTCATGGAGGGTTGTTATTTATTATCGAATGTACATACTAGAAATTAGGATTAAAGTATCCCTAAGAATATGCCGTTTCCTCACTACTGAGGTCATCTATATAGTCCAAAAGGCCCATTCCTCCATCATCACCATTCTGGCATCATCCTGTTTGAACTATGCATATCCCAAACTCCAGTTCTGGTGCAAACAGTCTGGATAGCATTCTGCACCAGACCCGGGCTATAACCCTCTTAACATACATTTTAAAAAGTTACCTGTTATTCTGAATCTTTCAGGAAGATCCAAAGCCCTCTGTTCTCATACCACAGCAGTTGTCTGCATGGGTGTCCCACTGAGCCCCCCTGCATGCCCACCATGGGTCATCAATCTGAGGTCAGAATGAGATGCCCAGGTATATAATTGACACTGAGCACCTTGTTGTGACCTTAGAAGTGAGCAATCTGAAATAGTGGTCAATCCACCAATTGGTAAGCTGGATACCCACACAGACAGCCACAGTGATGTGGGAATGGAAGACCAGGTAATGGGGGCAGGTCAGGCAACAGGATATTCTGGACTGTCCCTGGGGTATCCTGACCCATGCAGACAGGGCCTGAATGAATGAAGTGGCCTACCTCTTTTCAGTTTTAGGATTCAGGAAAATATTTTCCCTGAGTAGAGGTACTGATACCAACCAGATTGCCTAGAATGTGGCAGGTCCCAGATTTCCCAGCTACAAGGTAGTCTTCACAGAAGGTAATTCAAAAACATCATCCCCCAGATTAGCATGATTAAAACAAAAAACTGGAAACACCTCATAAAATAGGATTTGGGTGCTTTCATCAGTCCTATGTGATGCTTCACAAAGTACCCGCATAGGAAAACTTGTGGTAGTTTATGGAGAAAGTGTTATCAGTGTAAGATCATGAGATCACACCTGAAAGAATAGAAACAAAAGGAGGTTTAGTGACTGGTGGTACCTGAGCTGTCCCCAAAAGGCAGCCATTGTCACCACATGCTAAACACGAATAGTAGAATCTTGATTATCAAGAAAGTGACTTTTTTTGTGAAGAAAAGCATTGCAAACAGTTCCCAGATGTTGTGAATTATACACAAAACAGACTGTATTTTGACGCTTTCATATTGTGCAACATGTTCATGCCCCAGTTTCTTAAACGTGTTGTACCACTTGAGAAAACAAAGCACTAGTTGCTCAGCAAGATTGTTAACTAAACAGATTATAGTCCTAACAGTTTGATTCTCTCTCTCTATTATTTATCTCCACTCTCTTTCTCTTTCTCTTCATGTTTTTCACACATATACACACATTCATTCATGTCTGGATTTTTAGGACATTTATTTGGCTCTTCTGTCCTCTTGTTTTCTCTTCCAATCCCAAGGACATTCTTTCCTGAAACACCATCTAGCCTGAATTATTTTTACTTCCTCAAACTGGGCAGTATCTTTTCCTTAGCATGAGCAGTAGACTTTATTTCCTAAAGTTGCTTCCTGGCTTACAATGGAAGGATGCATTATTTCAGATTTTAGGCAGTGACAGTAAAGAAGCAGCCTTTCACAGCTGTTAATGCTCCTGAAAGAACCAGTTTTCTAAAGAGATCAGTTTTCAGGAAATGTGTAATCATTTAATTAAAATAGAAATTACATAATTTTCTCTAAGCATGTCACAACCTGGTTGTGCTAGTACTAGAACAGTTGAACTGGTCTGTTTGATAAAACTTCTATTGTGAAAAAAATATTGTGCCAAAATGTGTGTACGTGCGCATGCTCATGTGCTTCCCAGTACAACATTTCAGCTATAAAATTTTCAGTGCAAATTTTCCTTCTTTTTCTTTAAATCCAGAGTAGTGGTGTTTATGTCCAGTAAGTTTTTCTTGCCTATACATGGCAGTCAAAGAAAACCAAAAATGTCTGCGTTCATAAATTATCAAGGGGACACTTATTTTTTATTTACTGTATTTATACCCCACCCGCCCTTTAGCCTCTTGTTTCAACCAAGAATATGTTTTAATGAAGACTGTAAAAACAACCAGGACAAGGGGTCTTAAGATTTTGCTAGAATTGCTTAGTTCTTTTTTGGATCTGAATTCTGGCTGGCATATAAAACATTTGCAGGAAAGTTGAGTTGTTCAGAACTGGAGGAAATTACTTATTGGACTACAGTTCCCAAAATGTAACCCAGAGGTAACTGTCTCAAATTCTGGAAGTTTTGAGAGCAAAGTGTTACTGTTAACTTACAGAGAGCTTTGGCAAATGTCAGAATGCATCTTGTTGCTGACTGTATAGAAATCATGTCTCTACATACATTCAAAGAAAAGTTAGAACTGACAATAAATATGTAATGTATAATGTCTTTTGACAGGTATTCATTTAAGTATATTTAATGAAAGTGTTGGAAACAGGAAAATTATGCAGCATGGTTATAACATCAAATAAAAATATTATTGTTGCCTATATTTAAAATCAGATTGAAATGAATGTAACTGATATTTACTAGGAAACAAAATATTTCTGTATGGAAAAACCCTGTTGAGATGGAACTTCAAACCATTTGTAACCCCAAACCATGTATTTCCAAAAAGTCAGCAATATGTTGGGCATCGATTGCTAATGCAATGCCTCCACCCAGCAAACTAGACTAATGCTGATTTTGACATCACCATAACAGTGTTGATCTGAAATTCAAATTCTTGAGTTTCAAGAACCAAATGAAATTCAAGGCACAGTTTGGAAAGCTATCGGGTTCTGGGTCCTCTGCTGTCAGAGTAGATAGAACTGAGATGTGGAAAGAGGTTAAATTTGACATGCTTATGCATCCAACTTCATTACTTAATTCATGGCAAGTTGTTTTCCAAGTGTGTTTATCCTGGTAGAGCTAGTCATATGAGTTGTTGTCCAATTGACGTATAGATAGACAGGCCTTAGAGAGAGGTTGATAGATTTATAGAAAGGTTGGTTGGTAGATAAAATAGTGTTGCCTTTCTGCTAGCAGTTATATCGGGGGGGAAATTGTAGAATTGGGATTTTAATATGCCCTTACATCACCATGTTCTGTTTTGAACCATTTGAACACTAAACTAAAGCAGTCTACATTCAAGCCAATTAAACTTGCCTCCAGACAAGGGAGGGAATGAGTTTGTAAGAAAATATAATCTGTGTTGCATATACCACAAACTGCTTGTCACTTTATAGATATCCTCATCCAAATCCATGTAAGCAATTAGCAATTCTTCCTTGGCAGTACATAAAATTATTTCATCTTTATATCAAAAGAAGGCATCAGTGCTTTGGGTGCCAAATTCTATGTTTCTGGTTCATATTCTATATCCAGTTTGCTTAGTCTTGGGAGATTATCACATGGGGGGAAAGGAGGAAGGAAAAGGCAAAATGCCAGGATGATCACACAGAAGATTTTTAGATGATGTCACGCTCAATCGAAACTTCTCCCAGGAATTACCAGCAATGCTCAAGCAACAAACCATTCACCGGGAATTCCCGGGAATGGCTTCTCAATAGCAGTGTGAGAAAACTAATCATTTTTCATTCACCCTATTGGAAAATCAATGTGGGATTTTTAAAATTTAAATGGGCTGCAGGAAGCAACCCGGCATCTTTAAACTTTAAAGGGACTGTTCACTTTCATTTTTAAATGCCTCTGTTGTTGCAATGTTACAATTTGTTACAATGTCCCTTTTAGTTAACAGTCTTTCCTCTTATATATTTTCTTTCACGGCCTTGATTTTTCCCCCTTCCCTTCCATTTGGCTGGAGGGGAAATAAAGGTGGGGGGGGGGGATGAAAGTGGAGCCACAGGGCCAGTTGGCAAGAATTATGGGAATTGTACTCCCAAAGTCTATGGAGCACCAGCAGATGTAAAAGGCTCCTCTAGTAAGTGTTGTGGTGGTAGTGATAATATTGACTACTCCAGTAGTTAATGGCAAGTCAGTATCACCATCTATGTATTCAGTAGTTTCAATATTATATTAAAGTACATTTAAGAACATTTATTTGCTAATGAATGGGGGAGAATTTTGTTTGTTAAGTATGGAGCCCTGGTGTTGTAGTGGTTAAACGTCTGTACTGCAGCCACTCACTCACAAACCACAAGGTTGTGAGTTCAGTCCCAGCCAGGGGCTCAGGGTCAACTCAACCTGGCATCCTTCTGAGGTTGCTAAAATGAGTACCCAGCTTGTTGGGGGCAATTGGCTTAGACATTGTAAACAGTTTAGGGAGTGCTTAAGTGCACTGATAAGCAGTATAGAAATGTACTTGCTATTGCTATTGCTATTACAACAAAAGAAAAAGACAGTTTTTGTGAAACTGATTTTTGAGACGCAGCACGTTTACAACACGTTTAGCACATTTAAAAAGGAACTGTAGTAAACAAGCAACCCAGAATCTTTAAACTTCAAAGGGACTACAGGAAACAACCCTGGTTTAAAGGGACTGCGGGAGGCAAGGACGCATGAGCAAAATGAACAATGCCAATGTACTAATGATTCAGTCACAGGTATATGTGAAAGCAATCGCACGAAAGCGAGAGTTTGTGAAACTATTGAGTGCTGTATTGCTACTGTTGCTTTTTGATTTAATTACCTCAATTATTGCTGAATAGGCCCTGTGTGATAATCTCATTGGGCTGAAACACTTACAGTAACTCCAGGCCATGCAGTCATGTATGTGTCTAGTGAGTCATACTGCATTCAGTGGTGCTACCTCTAAAGGGATATAGGATTGCAACCAAGCAGTGCATATACTGGGGGGAGGGACCCTTAACTTTTGATATGGGTAATACATACAAATTAGAGTTGCTTTCATCTCCTTCATTTTCCTTTTATTTTGAGAGGGAGAGGAGCATTACGGAAAGCTTTCATGGCCATATACAGAAATCATTTCCTGTCTAATACATCAAGCAGATGTATTAGGTTCCCTTGGCTGTCATACATTAGGCTTATTCGAAAGGGTAGGGTGGCATATTTGCCAAGCTGATATTTTTCTATATTTAAGCCACTTACAAGTATGTACAGTAACTCAGGTTACACTTTATTTTAGAGTTTAACATACTTGGATGTAAATGGGATTTATTGCAGTTGACAGCCTGTGAACAGTTTTAGAATTTAGCTCTGAGTTCAGATACAAATATCATGCAGTACAATTCTGTACATATTTACTCCAGTGAAGGCCTGACTAAGTTTCATGAAGCTTAGGGGCTGTACAAACAGCTTCTTCAGCTGGATTGGGGCCACATGCCACAGCCCTGATCCAGCCTGTCCAAGGTACAAAAAGTAGCTGCAAAAAGTAGCTCCTTTTTGTGCCCTGGAAAAAACACCATAGCCATGTTGCTGCAACTTGGCGACGCTCCTTCGGTGCTGTGTCGTATGGATGCAGGGCCAGATGGAGCAGTGCATAGCGTCATGGTGCCCTGAGGGTGGAGTTGGGGTGTGCGTCATGTGGGCACAATGCCCCAACTCCACCCTAAGGCCAGCCTTAATGGCCGGTCTGAACAGGGCTTTAGTTCCTAAGAAGTATGTTTAGGATTTTATGTTGCTGCCTTGAATCCCATTTTAGGAGAAAGATAGGATATAATTCAATAAATAAATATATCTTCAAGTAGTTAAACATTCCCTTTCACATTTTTAATATGATATAAGTGTTACACTGAGCTCCATGGAGCTTTGTTTCATAATTGTGCATGTATTGTTTATAAACATACTGTATATGCTTAGGAATGTACTTAGTCAGAGGAAAGCATAGGTGGTTTTCCAACTCACTCTTCCCTTAGGTCCTAGGTTTTGAAACCCCTTAGAGTCAGATATTGAGAAAATAGCCAGCTTTGTGCAGAGATGGCCTCTAGCATGACATGATAGACATGTTAAAATATTTGAAGGGATGTCATATTGAGGAGGGAGCAGGCCTGTTTTCTGCTGCTCCAGAGACCAGGATACAGGGCAATGGATGCAAACTACAGGAAAAGAGATTCCACCTTAACATTAGAGAGAACTTCTTTATGATAATAGCTGTTCAACAGTGGAACATGTTGCCTTGGAGTGTAGTGGAGACTCCTTTGGAGGTTTTTTAAGAGAGGTTGGATGTCCATTTGTCAGAAGTTCTTTGATGGTGTATTCCTGCATGGCAGAGAGTTGAACTGGATTACTCTTCTCATCTCTTCCAGCTCTTTGATTCTATGACTGTATGACTTTATTAGGAGCTGCACACTGTGAGCCTCTCTCCTCCTCTGGCAAAGGGAGGGAGAAACATGTACAGAAGATGGCAGTTCCATTTGTCACCCCCATTTCTTCTCCTGGTGCAACAAGTTTGCGGACATCTCAGTCCGCAAGTGGCAAAAGTGTCATTGTACAAGTGGTTTGAAACCATAAAATTCTGATGATTTCCAGAGAGCTAATATTTGATACTAGATTTACTAAACTTGCTAGAAAAGTATGAAAATTGATTGTATCAATATCTACTGGAAATGGAGAACATTTAAATGTGCCCATATATAGCTATGGTAACTCAGTATTTAAAAGCTTACATATTGTTTGGATTGTGCCTCAACAGAGGTGTGTTAGTTGCTAATGAACAAATATTACAGAATCCTAATTGCTGAAGTAAAGTCATTCATGTCACCCCTTGATAAAGTTGTATGAAATATCTTAAAACTGTAATCTATGAAGTAGTGATTTTATTTTTGTAGTGCTGAAGTTTTGGCTATGTTGAATCTGTGAAAAACTTTCTGATGACACTTGTCTTGAAAGCAATTATTTCTGTTTTTTGATTGTTGATTATTATTTCATCATGTGATACCAACTGTTCTATACTGGAATCCCTCTTTTACATAATGCTGACTGAATATTTACCATTTTGCCATCTTCATAACATTTGTCTTGACCTCTTTGTCTTTCCTGCCACACATTGACTAGATGGCTTTTCCTCGCCTCAGTCATGGATTTCTCTCTGACCAGCATATTTTTAGCCGACGTATCCTTAAGGTAGAATTGCTTTTAATCCTCTGGCTTGCTGTGTTTTCTTGTGACGTTATTTATTTTTTCCTTTTTAATTTCCTGATTTAAGAACTGATAATTTCTCTCACTTCTCTTTTACTCTTCTGTTCTTTTACAATCTAAGAGAGTTTTAAATCAAAAACAACTGAAGTGCCATGACAGCCAAAATCAGAATTATTTCCCATTTTAACAACACTATAAAGCATCCACAGAGAATTATCAATCCACACAATGATTTGAAATTAGAATCACAAGTAGCAGGCTTTCCTGTAAATAAAGTGTTAAGTCTAATTTGCCACTGACACCTATTGCATCTTGTCAACAATGACAATTCTGCCTGAAATTTATAACAGAAAAAATAGGTTAATGTGTTTCTTTAGGTCCAACATGTCTACATACTTTGAAACAGTGGACTCTTCAATTAGTATTCACAAAGAGCAAATAGGCTAAGAAAGTAGATTGTAAATGGTGACTCACATGATCATATACATTAATCCCACTGCATGGAATTCTGACAGATCATGGTGAGAGTCACTATTTGTAGTCAGCAGCGGGGGATTCCCAACACAGACTTGCTATCTTAGCCACTGTGTATAAGAACTATGTTCTAGTATTTCCTCCTAAGTGTTTTAAAGTATCTCTCCTAGTCTTTTTCTTCAGTGTTTAAAGCTCTGTGAGTGAGAAATCTAAACCACTTTCTTTTCTTCCTTCCTTCCTTCCTTCCTTCCTTTTTTTTTATTTTATTGTTGTGTGTCTTCAAGTCATTTCTGACTTAGGGCAACTCTAAGTCAAATCTATCATGCAGTTTTCTTGGAAAGATTTGTTCAGAGGGAACTAGTCATTGCTTTCCTCTGAGGCTGAGAGAATGTCACTTGTCCAAGGTTACTTAGTGGGCTTCCATGGTTGAGCAGGGATTTGAATCCTGGTCTTCAGAGTCTCAGGGCCTGTACAGACAGGCCGGAATAAAGTTGCTTCAGGTCACTTTGGAGGTACACTGTTAAATGACACAGGCATTTTAATGGACTAGAAGCTGCGTCAAAGCTGTGCTCCAGCCCTTAGGACCGGAGTGTGGCTTTGGCATGGCTTCTGGCCTCTTAGGACACATCCATAATTTAAACAGCATACCTTCAAAGTGACCTGAAGCAGCTTTATTTTGGCCTGTCTGTACGGGCTCTTAGTTCAACAATCAAACCATATGGCACAATGGTTCTCTTTACAAATTTACTCTTTCTTGATTCACTGTGCCTTCATGGCTGAGTAAGGACTTGAACCTTGGTCTCCAGAGTACTAGTCCAACACTCAAACCATTACACCACACTGGTTCACTTTACAACTTTCTGAATTCACTGTCCCTTTATGAAAAATTTATCCAGGCTATTTACCAAAATTGGTTGAATTTTTAACTTTCTGAATTGTATTTCTAATTTGTGATTTTAGCTTAGCCATTCACCATAACCTCATGTTAATATCATAATTTCATGACTCATGTTTTTGCACTCAGATAAACTTGTAAGTTGATAACTTCTACATGTCATGTTCTGAATTTCATACATGGTACATAATATTGAGAGAATCACTGCACACAAGACTTTCACCCTACAGAATGCTCCTGAGCCTTTGTGGAATTTTTTTTTGTCTAAGAGTTAAAAGCATAACAAATTGTCAGTAATCTGTTTTTTATGGTAATAGCTTTAGTGTACCTGTTTCATGAATATCCTAAGTGGAATATCCATGAAATAACAGATTTTAAAAAATATATCTACTACAAAATCTAATAGGGTTTAAATCATTTATTGTTATTTTATACTTACTGCCTTTAATCAGTAAGGAAATTTTCCAAGCTGGAACTTTTCAGATATGTCATATGGCTTTCAGAGTTAGGGTTCTGATTTGTAGCTGGATGACATTAGAGACAAGTCCGTCACTGTAGACATCTTGCCCAGATGTTATAAAGAATTTTCTAATCCACACATTTTGAAGGGGTCTTTGGATGGATTTCCATGTTTAAGGAGTCTAGATTCTATACTAGCTCATAATCTAGGCTACGGTAGGTGACAATCATGGCCATCCAAATGATACATCTTGGAGGCCTGGTTTCAATTCTTTGCCAAGGACAGGATAAAGCAAACTATTTCCCCTGCTCTCTGCTCTGCAAACAAGAAGTAATAATAACTTGTATTAGATTTTTGATACATCAGATTCAGAGAAAATTCTCTCTGTGTGTTTGTGATAAGGACTCCTCAGCACTTTGTACATGAAACAAATTTAGATATAGCATCATCTTACAGATATACAAAGTGCTAAGGAGTCCTTGGTAACACTAAGTTGTAAGCTGTTTTAGAAGCTTCTCTAAATTTCAAACATAGCTTGCCGTTTAAAGACTAGAGGCTGCTATTTAAAAGGGGGGAAATGAAGGACTCCACGGGGGACATACCATTAGTTACATAAGGGCTTGGATTGTGGCCACATGACTGGTACATCCATTATGTGTTCAGTGTGTTTATTATACATCCATCTTTGTACCAGTTTTTGCTGACAGTAAACATACAAGTGTCATGAGCATGGTGTGTGATGTATGCTGGCATTAAAATTTTGTGTGTACACTTGCTGTGACATCCAAACCCTTTCTCCTTTAAATTTTCTCCTTACATTTTCTACCAATGTTATATTAATAGTTTGTAAAAGTCTCAATCAGCCACTGACTGTGTTATCCTAGTAAACCATTAAATAGATATGGCCTAAGGCTTTAGATTTTGACTCTGGATGTTATGAGACTGCATTTTCCACCAGCCCTAACCAACATAAGCAATAGTAGGGGTTACAATCTAATATCATCTAAAGTGCTTCAAATTGCTGCACCCTGGTGGAAAAACACATAATACAGAAGTCTTGTTTCAAGCTAGCAGATCAGGATTCACTAAGTACCTTAATGGGGGACTCCCAGGAAACACTGGTGTCCCTGAAAGGAAAACAAAATATTAATATTATACATGCATATCTAGATCTTCTGGATGCTGCAACATGCTGGGGTATCTATGTAAAAATGAACTAAGATACTACCTGAGACTATGCATTTTAGGATATTTTTGAAATTTGCTTCCTTGAATACACTGAAAAAAAGCATCCAGTTTTGCAATGGTTGGGTTTGACCTTTGTTTCTTTAATATATGAGCTCAAGACTACATGCTATTAAATCTCTTGAAGAGAAACTTCTCTAAAATCTAAATATTTATATGTGATTGTAAAGTTGGTCCTAAAACCATGATTTAGATCCATTATTTCTTAACAGTAGTGTTATGGAATCAGAATCTATTTTACGTAGTCCATGTCAAAGTAACCTATTTCTCACTGGAAGAGGCAAGACCTTTCAACTAATCTATGGCTGCTTCCTAAAACAAGGTAGCAGTAAAATCTAATGTTCACAAACAGAAAACAACAGAATACTTTCCTTCTGTAGGATAAATACACACAAAATGGGAATTGAGGAAATAAAAGGGGAATCACTATTATCTAATGCTAGATATTGTAGGTTTAGAATAGTGAAATAACACCTAGGCTAAATTTATTTAGTATCAGTAAGTTCTTGTGGCACAGAAAGACTGGTCAGCTTGCACTGTTTTGGAATTTTATTGTTGTAACTCAAAACATAACCAATTCCTTTACCTTGTTTCCTGCCACCTTTCTCACCTTCAGATCTTGTCCATCCATTAGTGATTAATTTTCTTTTCCCATTGTAATTATTTTCTTTAAATTTCTTGTAGGGAGATCCTGGTAAAGATGGTGCTGCAGGCCCACCAGGTCCTCCTGGACAGCCGGGTACAAGAGGGCCACCTGGAGATACAGGCAAAGATGGCCCAAGTGGTCCCCCAGGCCTCCCTGTAAGGCATAGTGAATAGCAAAGATAGACTTCTGTAAATTAAAATGCATGTTATGGGGGAAAGGGGATAACCTCCTCATGATGCATGCATCTCTAATTTGACATTTATTGTATGAAGGCAGTAATAGAAGAAAAGTTAAGAATGGGGGGAAAAACCCTTATTTATCAGTATCTTGATACCAAGGGCACGACTCACCATCAGATTGGTAGTGTCTTAAAGCATTAATTCAACACTTTATGGGCGCTTGCTTTAAGATGGTATCTTCTGCTCTGTGGTGAATTTGCTCTGAAATGGTCCACTCCCTGTCACTGTAGTTTCTAGCCATAGAGCAGGCTTCAATTTTCATCAAGATTTAAGTTCTCCTTGCTGCAAGACGCAATCACCAGAGGCAACCTAAAACCTTTCCTGCTTAGTAAGGGGTGTGTGTGTGCATGTGCGTGCATGTATTTTCACAACTGGATTTTAGTTAGTAGCCATTCTTACTGTGCTTTTGGAATAAATTGTTAGAATTCAGTTGATGAATTGGTGAATTTGAACAATGGGAGATAACACAGTAATTATTTACCAAGCACTCAGGTGAGATACAGTTTAGTGTTCAATATAACTATCTGGTTGTTCTAAATATATAGATGCATACTGTCATTATATGTGTCTCCGTTAAGTTAATGGGTAAGACTAATTGAAATCACTCTCCAGGTCGATAGGCTACTCTTGTTACAAAAAAAATTGTTTAAAAAATTAATGCCTTAAGCTTTTCTCCTTCACTGTTGTGTTTTTAAGTAAGCTTTTGAAAAAGTGACTTTAAGAAGATTTTCATTGAATAATTTCAGCTGAGTAATTTAAATTTGATTTTATTTAGGGAGAGAAGGGAGAGACTGGAGAAGCTGGCATCATGGTAAGTATACAATCTGTGATGATAAAACCATCCCAAATGAATTGATTTTTACATATTAAGTATGGAATGCTTGTCTAATCTAGCTCAGATGTGTGGGCCTTTTCTTCTTTTCTGTGTCCAGTTTGCCTGTAATAACTTTAAACAATTGCTTTTTTTTTACTCAAGTTTTCTTCCTAATCACTATCTCTTTTTGGTATTACATCCTTTTTTGGTATTAGTCTGGAAATGAACTGATCTTTTACAGTTGTCCAAGTATTTGTGCAGACCTGGGAGACACTCCTCCTTTGTGAGTGGAAGAGCAGCAGTCTAATGGATTCTCAAAAGATAAAACAGAGCCATTTCTGTTCCACTTCTGTGCCTCATGGAATCACCTGCACATATCACACCTAGACCACTATGGTGTCTTGTATATCATAGGCATATTTCCTGTCTCACAAGTCAGCTTGTGCCCTCTGTTTAATCAGTTGATGGGGTCATATGCTTCCACGCTTGATGGAACAGCATAGGGAGTTCTGTTAACTGTGAACCTCAATATTTTCTGCCCTCCTGAAGCCTATTGACAGAGTTCGGTTGTATTTGGCACTCCTTACCCTGAGTTTTGTCCTGTTCCAGCTGAGGTTCCAGTTGGGATTCCTAGTTAACTTCACAAAACCCAATGTTGTCATTTCACTCATATCCTATGCCAGAGTTTTGAAGTGCCTATAATGGCTTATAAAACTGATGGCTAGTACAGATGGACAAAGACCTCCATATATTAGATATCTTTTATTAACAGAGTAACATGGGATACAGCTAAAATCAGTAAAGTTGCAAATACTCCCATGTACTTCTGCAATATGCAGAAGTCAATGAGAGCCATTAAGAATTCTCACTTTATGTGAAGCAGCATTTTATGTTTCAGTACTCATTGGAAAAAACAATAATGCTAGCAAATGTGGGGAGATGTAGAAAGAGAGAAAGACTACATGCTAGATGGATGGACTCTATTAACGAGGGCACAGGTATGAATATACAGGAATTAAACAGAGTAGTGGAGGACAGAAGATCTTCAAGATGTCTCATCCACAGTATTACCATGGGTTGAGATTGACTCAAAGGCAGTTAACAACAACTAAACACATGTAGGGCCACTTCACACATGCACTAAATGCATGAATGATGGAGGGGTGGTCCTTAATAGAGACGGCAAGAGAGC
The DNA here is from genome assembly GCF_019175285.1 of Sceloporus undulatus. Lineage (NCBI taxonomy): Eukaryota > Metazoa > Chordata > Lepidosauria > Squamata > Phrynosomatidae > Sceloporus > Sceloporus undulatus. The sequence continues at coordinate 94,756,012 of NC_056523.1, forward strand.
TGGGTCTGACTTGCAAAGCCTGTGTCTCTTTATGCATTTTTTGTAGGTTTGTTAAAAACAGAAGGACTTGAATTAGGCCTCAAGCTGGCAGGGAGCTTGCAGTGGCCTGTGGCCACTCCAGCCATGAGCATGCCCTGACCAGTGTGGGACCACAGTGACCAGACGCCATGGTCCTGAGGCTGGCTACCACTTTGGTCTACAGTAGACCAATGGCAAGGAGCCCTTTTTTGTGCTCCTTTTGAGGCCGGATTTGGACTGCCTTATTCGGCCGCAGTGCAACTTTGGTCCAATTTGGAGGCGTGTGTCATTTGAACACCCGCAGACTGGCCCGAAGGTGGTGCTTTTGGATCATCTGTTTCCTGTCTTAGTCATGCTTAATTTGTTTAGCATTTTAGTGGGATTTTGTCATAACTTCCCTTAACTGATTTTGTGAGCATCCAATTTATTACATATTACTCTTTTGGCTTTTTGTGTTGATACCTTAATTGGATGTTTAATGAGAGTATTTTCATATGGATTTATTGCAGTTTTCACTGTATCAATGACTACTGTTGTTTTGTGTGTTCTTTTTAACAGTAACTCTTTGATAAAATAATCTTTCCAGTTTCCTTCTAGCAAGGTCAAATCATTATAATATCATTTGCTCTCTTCTCTTCCCTTTCTTGTGTCCGCCAGTGAAAGGTGTGGATTCCCATTATGGAATATTCTGTCATGTAGTTGGCATGCAATCATTCATTACACTGATCTGGATGTGTTGCCAGTTAATAATTTACAGTGCAGGAGGACAGGTGGTACTTCATTGTAGCATGCAAATTTCTGTCCTGGCATGCCCCAGGGAGACTCTGATCTTCTTATAGTATTTTAACACCATTTCAATATGCGTCAGACATGAGATCACTTAATCTTCAGTGGATTGGATGACAAAAACCAACAGTTCCCAGTTGTACCAGGCATATGGGGCTGGCAGAGGACGACAGATGCTGCCAATAGATGCTGCAATCATGCTGCAACTAAGCTCTTGCCTAGAAGCCATTTTTCTGAACTGGTTGGCCTCCTAGGGGTGGGGGTTAGAATCAGGTGATAGAAGGAATCTCTCCATTTTGCTCCATTCCTTAGGTTCCTTGTCCAAGACTTGACCCTTCCATTCCATCATCATTAAGACTGTCCAGTACTTGAATCCTTGCCCTGTTCAAGAATAAACTGTGTATGTTGTACCAGTGGTTGAAAAAGTTACTTTTGAGGATGAGATCCCATAATTTACCAATGAACAAGGTCAGTGGCTATGGAAATTAGAGCACTGGCTTTTATTCTCGCACTAGGCAGGGATGGATTCTATTGCACAGCTCCATCCCTGGGCAGTACTTACTCCGTACCCAACCCAGGTTTCTACCGTACCTTTTAAAGAATGGGAAAATCCTGTTCTTTAAAAGGTCCAGAAGAAGCTTGGGTTGGGTACAGGATGAGTACTGCCTACTGGTGGGGCTGTGCAATAGAATCCATCATCTGCATTTACATCCTGCACCTAGCAGAGGAATAGAGAGCCCTGGTGGCGCAGTGGTTAAATGTTTGTACTGCAGCTAGTCACTCAAAACCATAAGGTTGCGAGTTCAATATCAGCAAAAGGGCTCAAGCTCGACTCAGTCTTGCATCCTTCCAATGTCGCTGAAATGTGTACCCAGCTTATTGGGGGCAATTAGCTTACACTTGTAAACCGCTTAGACACTGCTAGTTCGGTGAAGCGGTATATAAATGAAGCTGTTTGTTTGTTTTGTCTGAATAAAAGCCTATGTGCTAATCTCCTATGTTGATTGGGAGATTTTGGAAATTATATTCCAAAAAAGTAACTTTCTCAAGATCAAGTTGCATTACTACAGTTGTAGTCATTTTTAACCTATTGTTTGTATTAGTAAGATATTCACCCTTTCTCCATATTGCTGGCACAATCACCATTGTTGTAAACCATTTGAAATTAGTTTGAATTTAACAATCTAGTCCATTAAAGGGTCATTTGTGTGTTCTCAAGTTTGTCTGTTTATCCTTGAGTACTTATAACTGACTTCAGTGGAAATACTCCAAAATATGTGCTTAAGAACACTCATCTGTAAGACTTAATAACTATTTTAGTATGTAAACACAAACTGCATCATTTGTCAGTGAATGCTGTAGAATGAGGGAAACCATTTTGGTTTAAAAGTGCATTGGAAAGGAGAAGTTCTAGACTATTTAGAAAGAATGCTTCCATTGGTGTTCATTCTAAAAATAATTCATTATTGCTATTTTCATAATTCTTATAATATGCTTTCTTATTTATTTTGAAGGGTGAGCCTGGTGTTCCAGGAGGGAAAGTAAGTTGTTGGTTTTTCTTTTCTCAAAATCTGTTCAAGTTTGGATATCATCTTCCCAATCCTCCCATTGGGTCCATCTATTGGGCTGGGTGAGACAGCCACCTCCACAAAAGCTTCTCTACCTATTCCCCCAGCCAGGTGTTGCTTTGCAGGAGCAGTAAGACACACAGCAGCAATGTGTCTTGTTTTTCACTGCTCTAGTCTTGTTTGCTGACCTACTATCCCTCTTCCAGCACATCACAGTCTGTGCTATTGAGAACGCTCCCTCACAAAGTGAGCAGGCAGAGACTCAGTCCGTCCAAGCCATAAATGCAGCCATTTGTGTGCATAAGCAAGCTCATAGGTATGCTCTGCTCTGCTTACATTCTGTACGCTGGTGCAGCATTATGGTATTTAAACAGCTAGGAAGTAAGTGCTAGGATGCAGTGTTCAACAAGCAATGGGGAAGTGTTGGGAGACCTAGCTTTTTGTCCTTGCATTTGCTAAGCTAGCTGACAGCCCTCAAGTACAGTTGAGGAGACAGTCCTGTATCATTAGTGTTGAAGTAAGAGTAACTTGCCAGTCAGGTCAGCTTCTGTATCAGGAAGAGGTTAGCTATCATATTTTATTTCAGGAAGCAAAATCCCAGAAGACCTATTGGTTGTGTTGGCTAGGGCTGCTGGTTCAGACATCTGAGGTCCATTCACATTACAGAATTATAGTGCTATTCTTCCACTTTAACTTTTAGGGTTCCATCCTGTGGAATCTTGTGACTGGCAGCCTGGGGAGAGGCATTTATAATTTTCAGCCAGAGTCCTCCAATGTCTCAACAAACTACAAGACCCAGGATTCAGTAGGAGGGAATCATGACAGTTAAAATAGAACAATAGCTCTATAATTTTGTAGTGTGAATGGGCCCCTGGTGAGCTACATGTTTTCCATTCGTCCTGCTTTCAGTTGGTAATGGCAATAATTAAAGTTACATGCTAGTAAAAAGCATGTAAACGTATTTGAACATATGATAAAATTTGTTATACCAAGAAGGTTTGGGATGAGTCATCTGTCCAAAAATGACAATAAATTATGAACTTTGTCATGTTGTTAAAGCTAACAAACTACACAATACCCAAAATCCATTTGTTAAAAATCCTGAAATTGAATTTCAGGAAATGGATATTACTGAAGTATAGTCCATGTTCCTTGGGATGTTGCAGTGGCCATTTTCCAAAAACCATAGAAACCTGCTGATTGCTGAAACAATTTATATGGTTACATGTTTCTCATTAAACCATCTCTTGTTATAAAGTCTGTTTTGGTTTTGTGGTTAGTGGACCTTCCAAATTGCCTCATCTCAGCCTAAACTAATTATCCTAGTTAACTATTAGCTAGTTTTTCTAATTAATTTTCTCATTCAGCTAGTTAAACTGTTTTTCTCACTTCTTTTATTTCAGTCTCAGTTATGAGACAGAGATGACATGATATCTACTGTGTGTTTAAATATCTGAAGAGATGTCATGTAGAAGATGAAGCAAGCTTGTTTTCTCCTGCTCCAGAGATTAGAACATAAACAAAAGATTCAAATTACAAGAAGAGAAATTCCACCTAAACATTAGGAAGAACTTTTTTGCTGTAAAATTGGTTCAACAACGGAGTAGATGGCCTAGAAGGGTGGTAGACTATCCACCTTTGCAGGTCTTTAAACAGAGGTTGGATCTTTCAGGAGTTCCTTAGTTGTGTACTCCTTCATAACAAGGGGTTGGAGGAGATGGCCTTTATGGTCTCTTCTAACTCTATTTTATGATTCTATAAAATAATGTGCACCATGGTAATATAGTGGGTCCTGCATGTTTGCTGGGGTTAGGGGTGCAAGACTGCCTTGAAAGTGGAAAAAAAACGCAAATAAAAAGCACTATTTTTTAACCTGGGGGAACACCTCTCTAGGACTTGGTCTTCCAGCACAACCCTATGGCCAACATCCAGCAGATGTTGACCATAGACTCATGCTGGATCACCAATAAATGCCTGGAGAAGTATTTTGTTTAGGAAACTCTAGATCCTCCAGTGTGACTCTATGGTCAAATTCCAGCAGATTCACACTAGAGGATCTAGACATTCCTAGAGCGAACCTATTAATCAAATTCACAAATAATCTGCAAAAGTCAGACCTGCAAATGTAGAGGGCCGACTCTACTGGGCATTTTTGTTTCTCAATACAAAATGATATATTTCTGTAAAAATGTCCAGTGTTTTGAGCACCGTGTCAAACAATGGTGTAACCAATACTCTATGATGAAATCCCAAATCATTGTAGAGTTTTATGAATATTACAATATAATATTACAATATAAGCAGGACTGATCACATGGCTCTTGCCCATCTAGGCTATGCCAAAACATGCAATACTGACTCCATGCTATTGTCTCTCCAAGACAATACTGCCATCTGAATCAGTCATGCAAAAAGCAAATTGTTGTGCATTACTTCTGTAAATTAATTAAGACTGAGGGAAGAGACACAGAGAAGGGGAAATGCATGTTTATTTTGGGCTGCATTAGCAAGTTAAATATTCTTTACTTTGTTATAAACTTAATTGAGACCAAGATATTTTATGATTAGTGTGTGCTACACCCAACATATGGTTATGGGATTTCAGAAATATGTTTAAGGAAATTTAAGAATTGTATTACATATAATTACATTCCACAGGCAATAATCAGTCTTCTTGACTGATACACTTTGCAGACAAGACAGCTCTAAATTAACAAATGAAATCCCTCTCAGTCTCTCTTTCTCCTGCTTTATCTAACAATTAAAGTAGATAGAAGGTAGTCTCAAATTCTGAATTAGGACCATGTGATGGTCATTTTTGTGGTTCGGCAAAATGTCTACCCGCATTGACTTGTAATTTCATTCTATGGAATCTTGGAATTTGAAGTTTAGGGAAGGGAAATTACAATTTCCAACCAACAAATCTTTAGTGCCTCACTACACTACAAAGCCCATGATTCCATGGGTGCTGTAATATCGGTTAAAGTGGAATCATAGTGCTATAATTGTGTGGTGTGAAAGGGCCCCTTGTAAACAGTATTGACCTTTCAGTGTGCATCTTCTATTTAATCAGGGTGATGCTGGAATCACAGGAGAACCAGGGATCCAAGGGCCAAAGGTAAGCTCTATTCTGCTAACTGATCATTTCTTTTTGTATCTCTTCATTCCCATTTACAGGTAGGTGGGTGGGTGTGTTGTGAGGTTGAACTAGTGCATTGTTTTTGATGAAAAAACATTTGGTTTGGAATTTTAAAAGCAGCAAAATCCATTATATAGAGCAGTCAACAGACTGATCATGTTAAATCCTGGTCCTGTATATATTTAATAATTGACAATCATAGAAGACCATCTACAACCATTTCAAACTATTTTAGCTTACTTTTCATGAATCGAGCATTTATTTATTTATTTAAGATATTTTTATACTGCCTCCCATCCCACAAGGGCTCATGAGGCAATGAAAAAATAAAAATTATAAAAATTATACACAGAAAAAACATTTTAAAACACTTTAAAATACTCTTTATGTTTTCCCCTTTATTTATTGATTTTATGCTCAGTGATACCATACAACATATATAATACATGATGTCCGCCATCAGGTTTCCAAAGCCCTGAAGAGATAGGCAAGGCAGGCTCTCATGTTGGGGGAGGAGGGTTAAACAAATTATCCACACCAGATGTTAAGTATGCTACGTATACCACTGAAATGGGGAAATTAGAGATTGGCTGATAATTACCTGGGGAGGTGGGTCCAATGAAGGTTTCTTCAATTAAAATCTTGCAATTGCTTCTTTTAGAGAAACTGGAATATAGACTTTCTTTCAAAGAAGCATCTACAACCTCCACCACCCAACTGGCCATTCCTCCTCTAGCAATTTTCATTAGCCAGGGTGAATATGTAGGAGGATGTAAAAATCAACCCGAAAGTGCCCCAAAAAATGGCCACTAAGAGTTATATTTCCATTCTACCTCAATATGCCTCAATATACAAAACTGCCCAAATAACTCAGAAATGTAAAATAGATGTCACTGGCTGTTTTTTGACCAGGAAAATCAGGAGATGTATCCAATTGGGCAGAAGCAAAACTGGCCCCATCCTTAGTTGCTCCCACTGATTTAGAGTGTGAACTTTCTTCCAAGGATGACCAGGTTTTAATTTTTAGAATGAAAGAAAAATTATTACCATTTTTTTTAAAAAAATGCTTCTATAGAGTACGTTATTGTATTTATTTATTTAATATTCTGCCTTTCTCCTAAGATGGGACCCAAGGCAACTCAGAATATGGCTTAAAACAAGGTACACCTGAAAACTTAATGATAATTTTTAGGGAAAAAAAACAATTAAATAAACTATCATATTTCAGCATCAGTACTTTAAAACAGTGTAAAATAATTTTAAGATATAGCAGTAACAATAAAAGTACAGCATATAGATTCAGTTAAGAGACTCTTCCACATAACTAGTTACTAAACACCCATTCAATTAGAAAGGTCTTCATTTGCAATCAGAAAGAGAATAGATTGGAAGTGAGCCTAGTTTTCCATGGTAGAGAATTCCACAGCCCCAAGAAGGCTTTATTTTGTGTCTTCAGCAAGTGTACTTGCTATGGTAATAGGATAGAGAGAAAGCACTCTCCAGAAGATCTTGAAACTTGAACAGAATGATATAGGGTAATACAATCTGCCCTCCATATCCACACATTCTGTATGCAGCCGGGGGGAGGGGATTCAACTGCAGCTTGGGGGGAAAATTAAGTCCAAAACACAAAGCTTGATTCTGCCATTTTATATAAGAAACACCATTTTTACTTACTACCCCACTTGAGCATGCATTGATTCTGGGCATCCTTGAACCAAATCCCAGCAGATACCAAGGGCCCACTGTGCCAAGTTACAGCTGAGATCCTGCATGAGACACATAGCTACAATGTCATAGCTAGCTCGACCTCACGAGCAATCCCTAAAACCCCACCTTAAAAGCCAGACAGCTATACCAAGTGAAAGAGTTCTGTGACACTGGCAAGAAGGGTGCTGAAGGATGACACATCCAGCCACTTCCTACCATTGAGCCATGGTGTGATGAGCAAAAGCAGGAGCCACTGATGAAAAAAATTCAGCAAGAAACATAGCAATAAGACACTGATCATGTTGCAATTCCATATCATACTGCAGTTCACTGGTGGGAAGGAGCTTGTCAACATTCAGTGGATATGCCAACCTTCAGTGCTCTGCTTGCCAGCACCACAGAACTTTTAGAACTCTTGGTCTAAAAGCTGCCTGCCTTTTAAGTTGGATTTCCAATGGTGGCAATGGTTGTAAATGTGAATGTAAAAATAGTTACAAGGTATAAGTCTACCTTATGACATCAGCCTGTGTGTTCCCTGAAACATTGTGTTCATTTCAATTTTACATTTATTTCAGGGAGAACAAGGAAGTATTGGCCCCACAGGAGAAAAAGGCATGGATGGGCTGCCAGGACCAAAGGTATGTATTTTGTGGAATATCAAAATAAGACCGATGAATTTCCTGCTTAGGAACTGAAATGTTCCCATTGCTCCTTTTTCAAACACTGCAGGGAAATCAAGGAAGCATTGGCCCAGTGGGGTTGAGAGGTGCAGATGGACTACCAGGGCCAAAGGTAAGCAGCACATGGGAAAGGATCATAAGATTCACCCATGCTCTGCTTAGGAACTGAGTGTTTCCCATTGCACCTCTTTCAAACATTTCAGGGAGAACCAGGAAGTATTGGCCCAATGGGAGAAAAAGGCATAGATGGACTACCTGGGTCAAAGGTAAGTAGTGTCTAGGGGAAAATAGCAAAACTAAAAGTATTCTCATTAAGATTTTCTGCTCAGTCACTCTTCAAAGACATTTTTTTTACTGGACATACATTATACTCTGTCAAAGGAAAACATTTCAAGTTGGGGCTCTCTAGATTTGGAATATCTAGTTTTATCTATTGTATCTACCAATATCTACTTTAAGACATTGTTAAAACATTGTTCTTTATCTGGGCATTTAAAACTGTATGTAACCATTTGGTTTTGTATTTTGTTGTATTTGCATTACTTTATTGTGCTTTGATTTTCACATGTTTACACCACATCCTTGGATATTATAGTAGATGTTGAATGGTATAAAATGTTTCAAATACAGTAATGCAATTGAAAAATGTGTACTACATGCCCTGCTTCAAAACTGAGTTTTTTCTATGGCGCCTCTTTCAAATGCTGCAGGGAGAACCAGGAAGCATTGGCCCAGTGGGGCAGAGAGGTATAGATGGGCTACCGGGGCCAAAGGTAAGCAGTGCATGGGAAGGTGTGGTAAGGTTAGAACATGCACTGCTTGTCCACTGATAGCTTTCCCTTGCAAATCTTTCCAACACTCCAGGGAGAATCAGGAAGTGTTGGTCCTATGGGAGAAAAAGGCATAGATGGCCTACCAGGGCCAAAGGTAAGCAAAGCATGAGAAAGTGGCAAAAGGATAGCCCATCTGCTACTTGAAAACTAATTGTTTTCTATTGTACCTCTTTGAAACACCATAGGGCAAACAAGGAAGCATTGGCCCAGTGGGGAAGAGAGGTATAGAAGGGCTGGCAGGGCCAAAGGTAAGTAGAGCATGGGAGCTGATAGTAAGGTTAGCACACACCACCTAAGAATGATCTAAGAGTTTTCTCTTCGAACTCTTTCCAACACTCCAGGGAGAACCAGGAAGTGTTGGCCCAGTGGGAGAAAAGGGAATAGATGGGCTACCAGGGCCAAAGGTAAGCAGCACGTAGAAAAGGATCGTAGGGTTAGCACATATCCTTGCTTCAGGACTGAGCATTTTTCATTGGGCCTTTTCAAACACCGCAGGGTAAACGAGGAAGCATTGGCCCAGTTGGAGAGAGAGGCCTAGAGGGGCTACCAGGGCCAAAGGTAAGCAGCACATGGGAACTGATAGTAAGTCTAGCTCATACCCTGCTTAGAAACTGAGAATTTTCTCTTGCAACTCTTTCAAACCCTCCAGGGAGAACAAGGAGGCATTGGTCCAATGGGAGAAAAGGGTATGGATGGGCTACCTGGGCCAAAGGTAAGCAGCACATGGGAACTGATAGTAAGTCTAGCTCGTGCCCTGCTTAGAAACTGAGAATTTTCTCTTCCAACCCTCTCAACCCCTCCAGGGAGAGCCAGGAGGCATTGGCCCAATGGGAGAAAAGGGCATGGATGGGCTACCAGGGCCAAAGGTAAGCAGAGCATGGGAAAAAGCCATAAGGTTAACCTGTGCCCTGCTCATCAGTGGAAAGTTTTCCATTCCCTCTTTTCCAAACATTTCAGGGAGAACCAGGAGATATTGGTCCAGTGGGAGAAAAAGGCATAGATGGGCCACCTGGGCCAAAGGTAAGCAGCGTAAGAGAAAAAGTATTAAGTTTGCACATGCCTTGCTTATAAACTAAGGGTTATCCATTGCCTATCTTCCGAACATTTCAGGGAGAGCCGGGAGGCAGTGGCCCAATGGGAGATAAATGCATAAATGGACTACCAGGGCCAAAGGTAAGCAGAACATAGGACGGTATTATAAGGTTATTGTAAGCCCTCCTTGGAATCTGATGTTTTCCCTTGTAACTCCTTCCAACACTCCAGGGAGAACCAGGAAGCAATGGCCCAATGGGAGAAAAAGGAATAGATGGGCTACCTGGGCTGAAGGTAAGCAGTGCATGGGAAGGATCACAGGTTTAGCCCATGTCCTGCTTAAACATTGAAAGTTTGTCACTGCTTCTCTTGCAAACATTTCAGGGAGAACCAGGAAGCATTGGCCCAATGGGAGAAAAAGGAATGGATGGCTTACCTGGGCCAAAGGTAAGCAGTGCATGGGAAGAATTACAGGTTTAACCCATGTTCTGCTTAAACACTGAGGGTTGTCCATTACTTCTTTTCCAAACATTTCAGGGAGAACCAGGAAACTTTGGTGCAGTGGGAGAAAAGGGCATAGATGGGCTACCAGGGCCAAAGGTAAGCAGCTTATGGGTAAAGATACTAAATTTGCAAGCCCTCTTGAAAAACTTAGGGTTTTCCATTGTACCTCTTTGGAATATTTCAGGGAGAACCAGGAAGCATTGGCCTTAAGGGAGAAAAAGGCATAGATGGGCTACCTGGGCCAAAGGTAAGCAGCCCATGGGAAGGTATAATAGGATTAGCAGGTGCCCTGGTTAGGAATAGAGTTTTCCATTGTACTATTTCAAACATTACAGGGAGAACCAGGAGACATTGGTCAAGCAGCAGGAAAAGGCATAAATGGGCTACCAGGTCCAAAGGTAAGCAGTGCATGAGAAAGGAGTTTACGGTTAATACATACTTTCCTTGAACGGGGAGCATTTTTGAGGTCTTTCTCACATTGCAGGAGAGAGCTAAAGAAGTTAAACAGTGTGTAGAAAGGGCCAGAATAGTCAGAATGAGAATATGGCTAGAGAGTTCCAGGCCCCTACATACACCCTGCCTCATGTGGCAGTCTCTTACATATAGAATTTGCTGGGGACATTTATAGCTGAAATATTTCCCATGAAAAAGATTCCCTTTCTGTCAAATAATATGGCTAGGAAATATATACTGTTCTTTTTTCCCCCAATATAGTAAAACCAAATCCATATGGCAATGTTTGTTACAGAAAATTCACTTTAGGAGGGAGAGCATTTGAGCAGAGAACTGGCTGGGGAGCAGGTGCATTTGGCCACTTTCTTGCTACTATTCCCACCCTGCAGTCACTGCTTTCCCGCTTCACGGGGCTCCAAATATGCCTTTGCCTTTGGCGAAGCAGGTCCATCAGGAGTGTTACATGGTTACTGGGCTATGGTGAAGCCCAGGTTCATATGAAAAGCAGTTCATATTGAATGGGTGGGACGGCTTGTGCCTTTTTGTCTGTGTAAAAGTTCATTTTACAATGCAAGGCAGCTTGTGTGGTTTTTAGAACTGTGCACACTAGGAATTCCACTTGTAAGGGTGGCAATGGAATGAGCTTTGCTGAAATTGGCACGTGGCTACCAGAAAGTGTGGGTTTGTTGGAAGCATTTAGTCGGCTGTTGCTACTGTTGCTGTATTTCCCAAGCCTAGTGACTTTGAAGCTTGGCTCTTTCAATTATTTTTTTTAATGCTATGATGTAGCAGATAGACTTCTTCCTATCAATTATAACAAAGAAAGATGTAAATTAAGTGCAAGAAAGAATATTTCCATCCCTCCTTTTTTGCCACTTCATCCCTGTAATTTTAGAGTTTATTATTTATAGCCACAACTCATCACCATATAGGAGAAAAGTATTAGTTAAAAAAAAAGATATTGACATTAAATAAAGAATCATCAGAATTCAGTGTTGTCCAGAACAGCCAACAGTATCTAACAACCAATTAATGTTTGAGAAACATATGTTAACTGAATCTAAAAAGTTCAAAAGAGGATTCATCAGAAGTTTAACTCTTGAATTGTCAGATAAGGAGAAATAAAAGGAATTACATAAAGCATGCTAAATCTTCATGGCCTGCTGTGATGCTTTTAACAACTACTTCGCAGATAAAATCTCTCAGATAAGAGCCGACCTGGATGCCGGGATTGCTGCAGAATCGACTGATGAGGTGTCCAGTGAACCCGTTGTTGAGGTTAAAGTGGATCGGTTTGAGTTTGTGAATACCGATGACGTGGACAAGATCCTTGGAAATGTGAAGAAGACGACATGTCCCCTCGATCCCTGCCCATCATGGCTGGCCGTCCAGGGGGGTGATGCCATGATGGCATTTCTTAGAGATGTCATCAATGCATTTCTTAGGGAAGGTTGTGTTCCAACTTGCTTAAAGGAGGCGGTTGTTAGACCACTCTTGAAAAAACCTTCCCTGGACCCCCTGGATATGAAGAACTACAGGCCTGTATCCCATCTTCCATTTTTGAGCAAGGTGATTGAGAGGGCTGTTGCCCTTCAACTCCAAGTCATCTTGGAGGAAACTGATTATCTAGACCCATTTCAAACCGGCTTCAGGACAGGATATGGGGTGGAGACTGCCATTGTTGCTCTGGCTGACAATCTTCGTCTAGGCATTGACAGAGGAAGCGTGACCCTGTTGGTGCTTCTAGACCTCTCAGCGCCTTCAATACAATAGATCGTGACATCCTATTGGAACGCCTGGGAGAGTTAGGAATCGGTGGCACTGCACTCCAATGGTTCCGGTCCTTCCTCTGGTAGATTCCAGAGAGTGATGCTTGGGGAGAGTCGCTCCTCGAAAATGGAGCTTAAATGTGGCATCCCTCAAGGCGCCATACTGTCACTGATGCTATTCAACATTTATATGAAGCTGCTGGGAAAAATCATTCACAGACATGGGGCAGGGTGTTATCAGTATGCTGATGACACCCAAATATATTTCTCCATGTCCCGATCAGCAGCTATGACAACAGATGGCATTTCTCCCCTCAGTCAGTGTCTTGAAGCGGTAATGGGCTGGATGAGGAAAAACAAACTCAGGCTGAATCCAGACAAAACGGAGGTACTTATAGTAGGGGCCCCCAAACCAGGTATAGGGTTGCAACCTCCAGTCCTAGATGGGGTCACACTCTCCACAAAGGACTGTTTTCGCAGTCTGGGGGTGCTCCTAGACCCGTCGCTTCACATGAGAAATCAGGTGAATGCAACGATCAGGAGCGCCTGTTATCAGCTTCGGCTGATACGCCAGCTGCGCCCTTTCCTGGAAGTAAAGGACCTAGAAACTGTTGTACATTCACTGGTAACTTCACGATTTCTGTAATGCGCTCTACATGGGGCTACCCTTGTGCCTAGTCCAGAAACTTCAACTAGTGCAAAAAATGGCAGCCAGGCTGGTCGCTGGAAAAACTAGGAGTGACCAGATAACATTATTTTATTTATATGTACACATATGTTATTCTAGGGGTTGGACTGCTTATGTTTTGACAGTTTTGTTGTTTTAAAAAATATCATAGTTTGGACATGTGGGCCTCTTCAGAACTGTTTTTCAGCATGTAAGGTCTTGTAAATATCTTTGTTTGACATACCAGCCTTAATGTAATATTACCCAAATAAAGGTGAGATTTGAAATAGTAAAGTTTCATGAGTATTTTTCAAAATCTTTTATTTTTAATTAGCTTCTTCTGAGTTATCATATACTATGACTCTGGAGACTAGGGTTCAATTCCCCACTCGTCTATGGAAATCCATTGGCTGACTTTGAGCAGGTCACACTCTCTCAGCCTCAAGGGAAGGCAATGGTAAACTTCCTCTGGACAAATTGTCCCAAGAAAACTCCATGCTACGTTCACTTTAGGGTCACCATAAGTTGGAATAGACTTGAAGGCACACAACACAGACACACGTCTGTATATCCAGATGCAGAATGCTGAGAGATACAATAGTTAAAAGGAGAGTCCTGGAAGATTTGAGAGGGGAGACATAGTTTCACTGTGGCAATATATTGCTTGATGCAAGATCTCAGCTGTTTTTTGGTCCTGAGTGTCACTTTACTACGAGAAGATGCTTGTTTTCCATTTCCTACCTTTGCTAAGAGGAAAGACAAACATAATGCAAAAGAATTCAACCGTGCCTTCTCCAGCCACACCAGGAACTCTGCTTTGCAACTAAAGGAAGAAGAAAGCCTTCCAGTGACACCATTTACTGTTTTCCAAACAACCAGCTTAATGGGACAAATTACTTACTCCATGGAAGATGAAGCGGTGAAAAAAAGCTGAAAAGGGCAAAAATGTTATGCTTGAACCAGTGTAATATTCATTGGCATGCCTGGCTGTCAGTTCATTTGTGTAGATAGGGGGAAACTTCTGTCAGCCCATTTTTTTATTGTATATCTGTCTGCATTCTAAGGTGCAACATTTTAGAACACATTATTTGATCTTTCTCGAATTTCCACCAGGAAAAGATTTGTAGCATAAAAAGAAATGCATTCTGTGCTTTATGTACATATACTGTGTATAAAGTTAGTTTAGCCAATTTGCTGTTCCTTTTGACCTTGTCTGTATTTCATGTAGTCTGCAATAAACTTGTATTTGGACTATAACAGGTTATGACTCTGTACTTGAAAAAATGGAAGGACGTTAGGCTTCAGAATGCCCTAGGCTACTCTACTTTCAAACATGGCAACAATCTCATTTTGTAACACCAAAATGACAGAATGTCATGATCCTTTTTACTGTTTGCCAGTTTAATTTCATAATTGTTTGGCTTTTGCAGCTGTGTGAAGTATGTTATGAGAAGAGTGGGTTCCAATGCCTGCAGGAGGTTTTGGTGTCTTGTACCTGATCTGGCTGGTTTATTTTGTACTATTTTAAAACCTTTACTGCTTATGTTTTGCTTCTCTAGGCACGGTAGGCATTACATTTACTTCTAAGTTAATTTTTCTAGAATAACAGGCATCTTTTATTTTTCAGGGTGAACCTGGTGAGAAAGGCGCAGATGGATACATCGGGCCAAGGGTATGAATTTTATTTTCTCCCTTTGATTACTTAAAAGTACCTTAACCACATATATTGTTGTTTTTTATTTGTTAAGGAGGTGAAAGAAACATACAGTGTGATATAATAAAGCACAAATTAATTGCAGAAGAATTTGTATTATTTTCTGTCTTATATATGGCACCAGGTAAACTGAAAATTACAAATAAGTCTATCCAGAGTAAACTATTATTTCACAGCTATCTTGAACTTTAGTGTATGTATGGGGCCATAAAATGGATCTGGTTGCTAAATATTTCCTGATCTTCCCTTGAAACGTCTTCCATTTTGTATGTCTTATTGCTATCTTTCTTGCTGAGTTTTTTCGAATAATTACACTGTGGGGTGAAGCAAACGGCACCTAAGTAAGTACTGTATTGTGGGATTGTGCTTCCAGCCAAAGAGAAAAAGAAAAATCCATAGATGACCAAAGAGGTTTTTATGGAACTTCTTAACACTGTGAGAGTAGTTTGAAGGATTTCGTTGGAAAAAGAATTCCATGACCATGTCACCACCACTGAAAAGGACCTGTGCTTGGTACCTGCAATCAACAAATTATAGGCCAGAAAGCAGACCTGCAGTGGTCCTTTCTGAGACTGTGACAGTATAAATGGTGTATGATTCTTTCCTTCGGTGGATATGAATTCTCTAGATTACAGTCAACCATTGACATTTTTAAGAGCTACATTAATATTTACTGTGGGTTCTTAATAGTACAATATGTGAAAATCAGAATATTATGTCTGAAACCATAATTGCTTTTTCCTTTCCTTTTCTTCCCTTTTCTTTTTTCTAGGGACCACCAGGCCTGAAAGGAGAACAAGGAGATACTGTAATAATTGACTATGATGGTAGAATTTTGGAAGCGCTGAAGGTAACCATTATGATATAATGGGGTGCTGTATCTTATGAAAATGAATCAATTTAACAAAATTATAAGAACATGAGGAAACAAATTCTGGATGATACCAAAAGCCTATCAATTCAGTATCCTGCTTTGCAAAGTTGTCACCTAGATACTCTTAGGGAGCATGCAAGCAAAACATGAGAAGACAATGGACAGGATTCATTTTTAAGAGTGTCTAAAGATATCCATGATCCAAAGAAACCCATTCAAATGCACGCAAGGTGGACAAACCTTTTGCTCCTACCAGCCTCATATAATTGCAGGAGACTACATGCCAGGCAGTGGGCAGGGACACATAGCCAGGACCCCTCCCCCATCTCACACTTTAGCACACATACTTTCACACATACGTTTATTATGCACTAACATTTAGACACACAAACATCTGCACAGGGACACACAAACATACAGTCCCTTTCTCCCATTCCCACTCTATCACACTCCTGCACACTGGAAATATAATTGCTATGGAGAAGGCTTTAACTATGCCCCCTCTCCACCACCAGTGAGCCCAGTACAGCCCATGTGCCTGTATCTGTGTTGCTAAAGAGGACAGGCCCATTGATTACAGCTGCACTGAGAGCACAAGCAATGCTAAGATGAGGCCTCCTTTTTCCAGTGATCCCAAAGAAGAGTGCTGCCCCTCTGCTGTTATTAGCATTGCTCTAACTGTGGTCTTTTCTCCACAGTCTAGTTCAACATTCAGACAGCATAAAGGATAAGGATGTCCACATGATATATGGAAATGTTGGCAAGCCATCTCGGAAGTGTGATTCACCCCACAAAAGTCCCAGGCATTCATCACATGTGCCTGAATTTGCCCACAGCTTTATCTAGTACAGGTTGAGTCTCCCTTATCTGGAACTCCGAAATCCAAAATATTCCAAAATCCAAAATTATCCATATGGGTGGCTGCAATAGTGACACCTTTGTTTCTGATGGTTCAATGTACACAAAATTTTTGTTTCATGCACAAAAATATTATTATATAAAATTACCTTCAGGTTATGTGTGTAAGGTGCATATGAAAAATAAATGAATTTTGTGTTTAGACTTGGATCCCATCGCAAGTATATCATATTATATATGTATATGCAAATAAAGGAACTCCAAAACCCAAAAATAGCCAAAATCAAAAACATATATATTCCAAAATTCATTTTTTTCCCATTTCTTTTTTCGATGTCCAAATTTTCCATTTTTTTCAGGAAAAAGGGCCCTTCACATCTCTAGGTGGAGTTAACCACACTGAAAAATTATGTAGTACTTGTTCAACTGCATTATTCTCATCTAGAACTAACACAGAGCCAAGAGAGGAATCACAGTAGATCAAATAGAAATAGCTATATGGTATTTATGGTACTTGATATGACCACTTTCATGTGGATTACATAGGATTAAACAGGTATGAGTTATCTGATAGACTGTGTTTTCAGCTTACAAAATAGTATTTTGACAAGACTGCTAGATGTACTGGGAGGTTAAAATTATGCAGTAACAATTTCAGGAAACAAAGTTATATAGGTGCTGGTCTTTTCCACTGGAAAAAGGTCATGCTTTGAAACCCATTTTAGCTCACATCACATTATTTGAATAGCATAAATATTTAATTTCAAATACATTTGAAAACCACCCTAATTGTTTTATAACAGGCTGCAGGGAAACCCAAGTTGACGGTAATTGCTGTCTGCCAGATGCCTGCTTGGATTTGGTTTGTTTGAATGGCCCAGCATGTGGCTTTTCTGCTTCAGATTTCTGGACCATGATTGCTATAAAAAGGTTCTGCCAAACATTTGGTTTCTCTTAACAAAATAATGGCTGATAATCACTGAGTTTTTATTGTTTGCAGCATGACTGATGTATGTCAGCCATACCAATGACTGAGTTATGAATGTATTGTTGCTTTGGTTTATAGTTGTGTAGAACTGAATTTCAGTTGCTGATGTACAATCAGTTTGCTTCTTTGAAAAATCATTGGGTGTTGTTCTGAAAATATCCTTAGCTCTCTTTTCAAAATTAATGGCATTGAAGAGTTCTAGTTTGGCTTGACCTTGTCTATCATTGTTACATTATGACAGTGGAGGGAGCTATCTGTAGTGCATGGATTTCTTTGTCATAAGGGCAGTCTTCTCCTGTGACATCTCCTTAGTCCCAAATAGGTGTCATATAAAAAGTAAAGGTAATTGTGCATTCATTAATTCACACATGTATAATTTTGCTTTGCCTGTATATCACACGATGACAGTCATTTTGCTATCCCCGTCCTTAGACTACATGTGTGTAGACATAGGCCTCATGAATTGGTGTGGATATTCACCAATGATGAAAGTTACTAGTGAACAGCTGCTTGCACAAAGGTTTACACAACTGGACTCTCAACTGTGTGAAGGCCCCCATGCAACCCTCTGTCCAAAGCAGCTTCATTGCAAATATTCCACACCAACATGTAGATGTCTAAGACTTTGGCCAGCAATGCAGTCCTGCCCCTAGCGCTGTATGAGGACACCTTTATGTGATTCATGCATGAAGAGGGTTTATATATGTTTTTGACCAATACTTGTACAGCTGTACACATTATCTGTACCCCAGAGTAGTAAGGATCCTGGCACAGCTTTGAAAAAGTTGTTAATTGATTTGTTATCTTTCCCCTCCTGCCAACATAGCTGAACTCCACAAATTGCCTGCTTAATGTTGCAATTATTCCTACAGATAAACAAATTAGATAGTTTTAATTTGGTAAGATTTGTTAGTTGATGAGGTGGCCCTCTTTCTGCCAGATACAATAAAACATGAGGACTTTGGAAGTCTAACATTCTATATTCACCTTGACTTGGCTTACAACAGTGTCTTCCTGAACTTTGATGTAACTATTTCATAGGTGTCATGTTAAATAGAGACCAAAAAACAATGCCGTATGCAAATATCCATTTATTTCATTAGCCAAACGGTGCAAGATTTAAAGATCTCTGCACAAAACAGGTTCAGAAACCAAGTGAATTGTTAGATATGTGAATCTTTTAAACTGGACTTGCCATGAACTTGGGATTCCTCAGTTTTGCATTCAAAACATTTGCTCTACAATTGAGGTTTGCAGACTACACTTCACGATGGTAAGTTAGGAGGCAAAAAGAATGCAGTGGTTCAGTTGTACCAAAAAATGTTGTCTAGTGCTTAGAGACACAACATTTCTGACTGAAAATTCTCCACCCTTGATTCACTGACTGATCTTTGTATTTAACCAGTTATTACTGCACTTGCCCTGGATCAGTGTCCTCTTATTGAAAGAAGCACATCACTCCTTATTAGCCTTTAGCAAAAACAAGCATTTTTTGAAGGGTGAGTGAACCTTGTAGGTGTTAGCGGGAGGATTCGTAGATCGAGGAAAGAAAGAGATAGACATGTTGTAAGATGAAATACCATGTTTTAGGACAGCTTTTCCTAGACATTTTGGGCTCTCACCATTCCCAGTCAATAGTCTCATTATGGGATTTCTAGTCTATCTGAGGAAAATTCCAAATTGAAGAAGACAAATGCCTCTAAAAACATTTTTGAAGGAACTCATAACAAAATATACCCGTAGAGGTCAACAATGACAACCTACATGCCATTCTCTGTAAATCCTACATTTTGTTTTGAAAATGAATGACTTAAGCAATGAACATAATTCAGTGCATTACACCATTTTAATTATTAACAGTAATGACAACACAGTAATCTAACCGATTCCAATGTTCAACATCAACCAATTAATTTTCAAAACTGACATTCCAAGCTCTGGATTTTCATACATGTGTCCAACTTGATTATAATACAATTATACAAGGGGAAAATACCAATCACATGGTATTATACTATTTGAGTTTTATCCAAAAGTTTATTTCGTCCAATGGAAGGAGTATTTAATTTCATTGACATGGGGAACTCTGGATCCAATCCTTTGGTATGAGAGCTGAGGAAGAAAAACATTTGATTACAGAGTACAGAGTTTTGTCAAATGCATGTAATTTGTTTCTTGTTAGTACTTTCACATCATACTTCCCACTCTCTGCAGCTGTTGCTATCCATACACATTATACTTGATATTAAGCTTCTAAGATGATGCTGAATCAGTAAATTGAGTTTCCAGTATTCTCCTGGCAGATCATGTTATGAATTAAAATTATAGAGGCCTGTTCACATCTTTTTCAAATGAACAGTGTATTTTCAATTTCAAGCTGAGTAGCTGTTTATAACCAGTAAAAGGTCTATATCCAAGGTCTGTGTGCAGCTGCATCCATACTGCATAAATAATGCAGTTTGACAGCACTTTAACAGCCATGGCTCAGTGCTATGGAGTTCTGAGATTTGTAGTTTGGTGTGGCACCAGAGCTCTCTGACAGAGAAGGCTAAATACCTTTTTAAAAAACTACAAAACTCAGAATTCCATAGCATAAGCCATGGCACTTAAAGTGGTGTCTGCTTTATTTTTGAAGTATGAACAAGGCCTAAGGCAGAAAGAATCATGCCAGAATAGTTGGCAAATTAGTATGGATGCATTGTTGATAATTGAATTTATAAAGAAAGGAGGGAAACAAACTTCCATGGAGTAACATGTTGGAGTTGTTGGTATTTTTAATCATTGCTGTAAGGCAAAGAGCTTTTCGCATCTGATTATTATGTGATACAGAATCATCAAAGTTATAGTTAGTTAAAAAGAAATAGTATTTTATGAACCCTTTTGCATTGTGGAGATGTTCTGTGTTGTTGCAAATTCAAACACTCTCATCATAGAAACTATTGTTTTTTCAATAAATAAATAAACTGTACTGATTTATCTCCAAAAGATATTCAGTACTATATTAATTCAAACGATTATATTAAAAACAGCAATTAACAGACAATTTGCTGTCCTTTTTTACAGGGGCCACCAGGTCCTCAAGGGCCTCCAGGGCCCCAAGGAGCTCCTGGACCAAAGGTTGGATTTTACTTCCTTGTACACACAATGTGCTTTGTTCCTGACTGTATACCTTGCCTAACTGGCAACGCTGCTGTTGATTCATGTCTGAATTTGCCATGTCTCTTTATAGAACTTTGGGGATCAGAAACTAGTGGTGTGTAGTGAATTCAACCTGAAGGCTACCAATAGCAGAAGAATGATAATATGTGTCAGAATTATTAGCTTTTGGAATACTGGGACCATTTCTGAATTTTCTTTTCACTGAAAATTCCTCAGTGATACAGACAGCAGCCAAATTCCCGTATGGGAGGTACAGGAACATCATAGTTACAGCGCTACATAATAGGATTTTATTTATTTATATACATAGTAAGTCCTGGCCCGACAGACACACACACCCATCACCATTTACTGGGAAGCAGCTGCTGTGGTCAACAAGGCAGGCCTTCAGGGGCCCTGGGGCAGAAAGTAAGTCTCTGTAGAGCAGAGCATTCGCACACTCCCGAGTCCTATGCTCGCTGCGGGCACCATCTGGGGAGGAGGTGTGATTGTCAGTCACAGACCTCTGTCACTCATAGCAGCTGCTGTCTGCTCAGCAAGGATTGGGGAACTTTCACTGTCCTTACATAGCCCCTAAACAAGAGGCTATATAGGGATCTTGGATACATAACAGTCATTCTGCAAAGGGATCTTGCAGAGCCTTTGAGACTAACTGAAAGAAATTGGTAGCATGAGCTTTCGTAGACTGCAGCCTACTTCGTCAGATTTATTTGGAAGTAGGCTCATGCTATGAAAGCTCATGCTACCAATTTATTTCTGTCAGTAAGTCTCAAAGATGCTGCAAGATCCATTTGTATATTGATTTTCCAGACTAACACAGCTATGTCCTTGAATTCTACCACCATGGAAAACATAACAATCATGTGTGTGATTCTCTAGGTAATATCTTTATAACTACTATGGAAGATTACAGCCAGCATTTCTAACTTCTATTTATTTATTTTTTTCTTTGCCAGTAAGAATTCATTGTACAAGCCCTTGGTAGCAATTATGAAGTCTGATGTCCCATTCTGTAAACAGCAATACTATCTACATCTACCAAATTTTATCTTTTCACACACACATATACACACAAATGCCTTTTTTTAAAATGTCTTACACTCCCAGAAATCAGCTTTTCTAGAATTAGAAGTACTTCGTTTAATGCTTCTTATTTTCAATTGGGAACAAATACTTTAAATATTGTGTAAAAGTTGTTAAGAATAGTGTGCATCCTTCCTTAGTTGCATTCGCACTGCAGAAATAATCCAGAATGACACCACTTTCATTGCCCTGGCTCAATGCTATGGAATGCTGGGATTTGTAGTTTGTTGTGACACCAGTGGTCTCTTATAGAGAAGGCTAAATGTCTCATAAAACTACAATTCCCAAAATTCCATATTATTGAATCATGGCAATTAAAGTGGTGTCAACCTGCATTATTTCTGTAGTGCAGATGCATTGCAGCCCTTGTTGTACAGTCGATCTCTTATTGACTGACAGCACAAATCCTCTGTTTGTCTACTTAGAAATAAACCATACCCAATTCAATAAGATGTGTTCCTGTGTACATGTATTCAGAATTACAGGTTAAATAATTTGTCCCTTTAGTTGAAATAGCCAAGAGTATTAATGAACCTTAAAATACTAGGGATTTTCCTCAAAATGTAACCCCAAAACAATACTTTTTTTATATTATGGAAATTGATTTAATAGGTTGTATCTGGCATTCCATTTTTTTTCTTTTCTTTTCTTTTTTTGCTGATCTATTCTCTTTAAAAAATTGTTTTAGGGGGAACTTGGATTGCCTGGTCCACCAGGAGTTGATGGAGAAAAGGTATGCAGGAGTCTTGGTATAATAGTATGGAATGGTATGGCATTCTCAATAGGTAGGAACTGACTATTAAGACTGCAATTTTATACCCATTTATCTGTGAGCAAGCTCCAGAGAATTCAGTGGGACATATTTCTATGCAGAGGGTTACACTGAACATTCATTTAGGGGTGATTACAATGGCAGAAGTCGCTTACAATCTCCAAAAACAAATATAGGCTAATGAAGTATTTTGTAAATGCATAGATATAGCTGCAGCTATAGATACAGATTTAAAGATAGACTAATCTATTCATATAGCTATAGATGAAGAACAGTGCAAAATCTGCATTTCTAAGTTTTGCTAATTTCAGTGGTTTGAAGTTCTTTTCATTATCTAGAGTTCAGAAACAGCCAGAACTAATTCCCAGAAAATTTTAAAACCAATTGAGATGAGTTAAGATGCTAAGAGGGAGAACTTTAGGAAGATGAGAAGATAAGATCGAATATTCAGGAATGCCAGTTATCCCTTTATAGTTTATATCCACCTAAATGTTTAGGAAGTTTTGTCTGCAAAGACTTCCAGAATGTTTTTTAAGCTCAGTAACTTGCAGAATTTTTGAGCTGGAGCTGCTAAAGAGGGAAGTGATTGTCGGAGCCATGCTTGCTGCATGGATCCTGTCAGGTTTCTATGGTTCTATGTTTCAGAGTTGCATTTTGCTAAGTTTATGTCCTAAGTGCTATTAGTACGGATAATTGGGTTATAATTTTTGCTGTGGCTTATGGGTAGTTGTGTAGGTTAGTTAGATAGGGGTGGGATCATTTGCAGCTGGCTAGAATAGTTATGGGAATGGCAGCTTTTGTGTGGGATTTAGGCTGAAGGAAGTTGGTAGCTGGTATTAACAGAAAGGGGGGTAGTTGCTGAGAATGTTTGTGACAGGGAGAAATGATGTTTGTGAGAAGGTTGGGGGGATAGACTGTGGGAAGTGGCGGTGGGTGCTAGTTTTGGTGCCGAGTAGTAGAAGGAGGAGTTTAAGGTTTTGAGGTTTTAATGTATTGATTGGCTTGGGATGGGCAGTCCTGGCTTAAACACTGAATGGTGGATTTCTGGCTATGTATTCTCAATAAAGTTCTTTGCTGTTTGAACACACTGGACTCTTTGATGCAGTTCTGAATTTGCATTAATCTGACAGTGGTGACAAAATTCAATTTTGTGGCCATTTCATTGGAGGTCTGCACTGAAAGAATCGTTAGCATTGCAAAATACTGAAAACCAAAATCCAGTGCCAAACTGGATATACTAATGGACTTTTTCTTCCAAGGAAGGCAGCAACAGGCTTACAATGGGAGAGCAGCAGCAAATCTTCCTCTGGAATCTGATGGAAAAGCAGAGCTTCCATAGTTGCTTTTTAAAAAAAAAACTAATTAGTTACAGTTGTCCTTTCAAGGCTCCCAAAGCAGTCAATTGCCATCATAGTTTCATTTATTTAAAAAGAATAGCTATTTACTTTGCCTTACTATTTACTTTGTTGTTGTTGTGTGCCTTCAAGTTGTTTCCTTAGGCGATCCTAAGGCGAATGTATCATGGAGTTTTCTTGGCAAGACTTGTTCAAAGGGGGTTTGCTATTGCCTTCCCTTGAGGCTGAGAGCATGTGACTTGCTCAAAGTCACCCTGTGGGTTCCCAGCCCAGCTGAGAATTGAAACCTGGAATTTTATCACATTGGTCCAGGAATGGGCCACTAGCATTCCAAAACAGAACGTCTGGGGACAGGAGACGGCAGGGAACAGATTTTACCACACAGCAAGAACGCTGCCACCACCACTGAGCATCCCCATTCCTTTCTGGATGTGTTCCCCAGGGGGCGATTTCTGGAAACACTTGAGAAGCATTCCCAAAAGTCACCCCCTCTGGGATGCATCTGGAACGGGATGGGGATGTTTGGTGGCGGCGGCAGTGTTTTCATTGTGCGGTAAAATCCATTCCCGTCACCTCCCATCCCCAGAATGTTCCATTTTGGAACGCTAGTGGCCCATTCCTGGACCAATGCGGTAAAGTCCCTGGTCTCCAGAATCATAGTCCAACACTCAAGCCACCATACCACACCAGCTCTCACTATTTACTTTCTTCATCTCAAAAGTAACTACACTCATCCTTCCACATTCACTAGGGTTAGAGGCACAGGACCCCCATGAATGTGGAAAAACTGCAAATAATAAAAACACTATGTTTTTGCCTGAGAGAACATGTCTCTAGGAATCTCTAGTTCCTCCACTGCAACTCTGTGGTCAACATCTGCCAGATATTGACCATAGAATTGTGCTGGAGGAGCTACAAATGCCTAGTGGAATGTTCTGTCTAGGAATCTTTAGGACCTTCAGTATGACTTTTTGTTAAGGTTGACCATAGAGTTGTGCCAGAGGACCTAGATGTTCCCAGCGAGAACATATTGATAAAATCTGTGAATAATCAAATTCGCAAAAGTCAAAGCCGCAAATGTGGAGCACTGGACAACAATTCCAGAGACCAGGTTTCAAATCCCTCTTTGGCCATGGAAACCCACTGCTTGACCTTGGGCAAGTCATAATTTGTCAGCTTCAGAGGATGGCAAAGGCATATCCCTCTAAACACATCATACCCTGAAACCCTAAGGTTGTCCTTAGTGTCACCATAAGTTGGATATGACTTCAAGTCACACATGATCAACAACAACAATCAATAACAATCAATTACAAGCAACTCATCTAACAACAATTGTTTCTAGATCTACAGAGAAGTACAGACCATCTTCTCCCACATCACCCAAACTAGGTATTGCATTGAAAGTTGGTTATGCCATCATCCCTCAGCTCATAATGAAAATGTCATAATGAATTTAATTGCTGTCCTTCCAAGATAGATTATCAAATTACTGTAGTCTATAATGTAGTTAGAAATAAATATTTTAACACTGTTGTATGTATGATAAGTGTGTGTATGACAGAAGAATCTGTTCATCTGTTCTTGTGCTCTGATTTATTTATTAAGTACCTGTTCATCTCTACTTGGACTCTGAAAAATATTCCATATTCACCTGAACTGTTAAATTCCATTCCACTCATAAGCAGTTTTCAACCATAAACAGTTCTTCTTTCTTACATGAGTAAATTAAAAATATTCTGAGAAAGTCATGTTTGGGGGGAGGGGGGAGAAGGAATGATACAGATTAAAAAGCAATAATCTTACAAATGTCTTTTCCTTGAGTTGCAGGGTCCTAAAGGAGCAAAAGGTGACCAAGGAAGCCCAGGTCCAACAGGACAGAAAGGAGAAATTGGAGAAGATGGTATGACAGGTCCACCGGTATGTCTAGTTTTGATGATTTCATTAAATAATGTTTGCCCCAGATACATATTATAGATCTATGCAGTGAAGCATTCACACTTTTGTTAAGCATGGAACATGTGCATGAGTGTATTTGGGAACATGCCTTCTCCAGTGTCCCCTGTAGCTCCTAAATTCCCAATCCCTGTCAAGGAGCTTCTGATAACCTGAGGGGTAGCAAGATTCCTAAATGAATTCCTAAACCACCTTGGCAAACAGAGGAAAAAGTCTTCCTAGATCACTGAAGCTCTCTGAGGAAACCACACTGGTTTAAAGAGAGCACTGAATGCCAGAGGAAAAAGCTGATTTAGTGAGATCTAAGAGCTCTCTGGCTGGGAATTTTAAATTCCTCTCCCTAAACTGCAAATCCCAAGATTTCACAAGATGTTGCCATGGCAGTTAAAGTGGAATAACAGTGCTATAACATTGTCCTTTGATATCCAGCTTTGTTCCACCACAATCACAGTCATATCTCGGGGGGAGTCCAGAGAAGACCTTATCAATGGCTTGGAGATTCCCTTTCTACGGAGGCTAGACTGGTGCCCAATATGAGAAAGCCTTTTTATTCTGACAGGCTTTTGAAAATTCACTAGTTTTAAAGACAGGGCTTTAACGGGGTGCAGTTCTGCGGGGGGGGTTTTAAAAAAATTCTTCAGAAGTATGTTTTAAATTGTTTTTAATGTTACTGTTACTTTAATGTATAGTTTAAAATAATAAAAGTTGTATTAATAATGTATGTATTTTAAATAGCACGCTGCCTTGAATGCCAACTCTGGGAGGAATTGTAGAATACAATTAATACAAATACAGAAAACTACTGCAGCAAAAACAATGTTTCAGCCCATTTTTACATACACTTTGAAGGCTGCTAAATGTTTTGTATTAGGCAGCATTATTTCACTATTAATTGCAATTTATAGTACCATAACTTTTTAAAGGGTTACTTCCACATATACATATAATATACTTGTCAGTTTTTGTTCTTCAAAAAGCTCTTGTGATAAACCTTCCTAATGTCTTCCCAAAGAATTCAAGAGACCTGTGAACAGTGATTTGAAGGTGGGGTGATTTTATATCTAGGATATGTGTGTTTATTTCTACTCAGGGGATGAGATAAAGGTAGTGAGATGATAAAAAAAAAATGTCTTTAACATAATTATAAAGGTATCTCATTTTCTATTAGGGTCCCAAAGGGTCGAAAGGAGACCAAGGCAGCCCTGGATTAAGGGGGGTGAAAGGAGAAATAGGAGAAATGGGCTTGTCTGGTCCACCAGTAAGTCTGTCTGCAATTTTGATTTACTTAGTTATTTTATTATTTTAGTTTTATGACTTGAACATTGGTAACCTCAAAACTGCTGTTCTTTAATTTTCAGAGATATAGGATACATCTTGGGAACTTTTGAATTTTGGTTTGGGGAAGCTACCCTGAGAAGTTATTAAATCCGGTTATCGTTGTATGCCTTCAAGATATTCTGTGCACCTCTCATTTGGTTTTCCTGGCAGAATTTGTCCAGAAGGGGGTTGCCCTTGCCTTTCTCTGAGGCTGAAAGAGTGTAACTTGCTCAAGGCTGCCCAGTAGGTTTCCATGGTCAAGTGGGGATTCAAACAGTGGTCTCCTTGCACTCAAACCATTACACCATGTTGGTTCTTTGAATAAATCAACGAGAAGCTTTCTTTTTGGTAACTATGACCAGACAAAAAGGCACTTTGTCTTAATAGTTCTCCTACATGGAGAACTAAATTCAAAAGGAGGAAGTAGAGTGGTCGGTTTTTGTTCTTCAAAAATCTCTTATGATAAATCTCCCTAATGTCTTCCCAAAGAGTTCAAAAGACTCATGAACAGTGATATGGTGGGATGATTATACATGTAGGCTGTATGTGTTTATTCCTACTCAGGGGATGAGATAAAGGTAGGGAGATAAAAGAAAAACAAGTTTCTATGTGTTACGTCTTTGCCATCCTACATCACCTCTGGCCAGCTACATGAGAGTTGTGGACCTCAAAGACCCATGATGGGACCTAAAGGCTATGCTCTCCATTTTTAACACTTTCTCTTTTTCCTCTCAAAATCCCCCAGTAATCTGTAGAAAGCTCAGGGACAATTTCTTGTATGTTTTTGCCCCACTTGGGGTTGTTCTAGGGCCAGGAGAGTCATTTTCTTTCAGACCAGGAAATAAACCAGAATCCATTTCCTGTTTTGAGGGGAGAAACAGTCTGGGAAGATTATGATAAAACCCATGGCCCAAGATGTTTATGGGGGACACAGAGCATTTAATTCTACAAAAGAGTGTGTGAAGGCCACTGGGGGTCTCAAACCAACCTTTTGTCCTGTGAGAATGGTTTGTGAATAACATTTCCCCACCTCTGGCCCACAGTAGGGTTAAGAGTACATAAAGAAGGACCTATATGTCAAAGCATAAAACCTGATAAAGCTTAATGGGATTCCTTATTGTTCCACAGCACTGATTCTTATCATAAGATATGTTGGGACAGGTTGGTTGTGATCTGTCATTCTTCTAACAGGAAAACAAGGATAGGCTGGATCTTTAGCCTTATTCATATTTGTAGATAATGGGCTGGGAATCATTACCCTATATTGAAATTCCAAACAGCTATAGTACACATCTGATCCAAAAAAGCTAACTCATTGATGGCTTCCAGGGAATAAAGATGATGATTGGGTGAGAGGGACTTTGTGACTGGCCCCACACATATTATATGCCTCAGTATGAGAAATTACTACAGAAAAGGGGTTCCTATGTAGTTAGGAGTTTAACAGGGCTTTGTATAAGAAGCATGGGCAGTAATAGACACATCACATGCAGCCATTAACTGTGCTGCAAGTTGTCACATGACCGTATAGTGGACCCTTGTTATATGCTGTTTGGTTCCAAGATCCCCCGTATAACAAAATCCATGTATGCTCAAGTCCCATTAAATATAATGGCATAGCAAAATGGTGCTATAAAATATGGAAAATCAAGGTTTGATCTTTGAAATTTATACTTTTTTGAAGCATTTTCAAACCATGGTTGCTTGACTCCATGTATAAAAAAATCTGTGTATAAGAAGGGCCTAGTGTATTTCCTAGTGCAACTCAACTGAAATCTCTAGAATTGGGGAAATGGATTTGCCTATCCTATACTTGCAGCTGGCACAACATAGGACTACATAGCTCAGTCTTCAAAAGAAAATTTTCATGGAAAATAAATGGCAGATATGTGGCTTTTCTTACATCCTCAGACACTATATTCTCTTTTTATTTTTACTGTTTAGGGGATTGATGGACCGAAAGGAGTGCCTGGTGCACCCTGCGAGCAGGATCTTGTAAGTTGTCCATGATTGAACATATCCTAAAACAGGAAGTACAAAGAGTGACATTACCTCCTCCCTTTTTACTAAATTGTACCAATAATGGAGCTTTGACAGAGCATCTACTGGAAGACACTCTGACTTCTGCACTCCGAGGCCAGGAGTCATAGAGTCCTCTAAGAAGGTTGCAAGAGTGTCTTCTCCTCAGTTCAGTGATGGCAGCTACAAATATAGTGGCAGCGAAGCTAGCTAGATCAGACAACATGTGGAGGGGAAAGTAAGTTGATACACATGATGGTCTTTAATCTAAGATTTCTATGTGTGCTCCTGAGTCACCACATGTAAAGTAGACCTGATTTTAATCTAAATTGTTCACCAAGGAGACAAAGCAAAAACATGAACACAGCAAAAAAGGAACCATGAAAATGAAGAAACCAACTGCAATATCCTATAGAATATTTGTTTGTGCAAATTAAGTTCAGTATTTTTTTTCAAGGGCAATATTTAAAAGTTCATGGGTGTGCGTGTGTGTGTGTGTATTATAGCAATAGCAAGTAAATTTCTATACCGCTTATCAGTGCACTTAAGCACTCCCTAAAGGGTTTACAGTGTGTAAGCCAATTGTTTCCAACAAGCTAGGAACTCATTTTAGTGACCTGAGGAAGGATGCAAGGTTGAGTTAACTCTATAGCTCTGTATTGGATCAAACTCACAACCTTGTAGCTGTAAATGGCTACAGTACGAGCACTGCGCCATCAGGGCTCCTATTTTTAAAAAGATATTTCCTCTGAGTCCTAGGCTCTGTCTGGTCAGACCAAATAAAATGTCCTCTCCTCATCCAGTTCTAGTGTGAACAGACTGGCCAACATCCAGTCAGTTGAACACCAAACCTGGGGTATACACCCCTTATAAGGATGTAAAAAATCACCTTTTGCTCCAGATCCTCCTGGAAGATCCAGATCCCTAATTGTGATGCTGGGTAGTTGTTTAGAACATGTCCTGCTGTGTCACCCAGTTCCACCACCACTGGCAAGAGTCGCTTGCTCTGAGGTTAGAACGAGACATTCAGACATGTAATCAAAGCTAAGCAGATCGTTCTGACCTCAGAGGCAAGCAACTGTCACCAGCAGCATCAATGCTGGTTGGCGCAGCAGGACAGGATTGCAAACAGTCACCCAAATGGAAGTGCCCAGGTAATGGGGAAATCAGGGATGTTGGGGCAGCTCTGGGGCCAGAATATTCTGGGTTTCCTGCTGAATATTCTGGCCTATGCAGTCACCACCCTAATTGAGTTCTAACTAGACCTTTTATTTCTTCTCCTTCTTGAAAATGCACAGGTGCACATCCTACCTGAACCAGGACCTCCTGGCTTACCAGGTCCACCAGGCCCAATGGTACGTGTTATGAGAACTGATTATTAAATCCAAGTAGGCTGTGATACTAAGTTACAGTGGGTCTGGTCTTGTCTAAAAAAAAAAGTCTAAATATAAATAATTCAATTCCATTGATCGTTACATACATTCAAAATATACAAAGATCATGTTCATGTAATAAAGTCATTAGTTCAATAAATGAGATAAGTGAACATAGTTTACATTCTTTGTTCTGACAGACCAACATGAAGTAACACCCCAAAATGCATACACAAAAATAAGTATCAAATGGGAGCCAGAAATGCATAACATGGGTTGCTATATAACTATGACTATGAGTAAGTCAAAACAAATATTTTTCATGGTAAGTATTGCTAATAGCCCCAATGCCATTAACACAAGCACATGAATAGGTATTACTCTGACCAGAATGCATATACAGAACAGTTAAGCTACAGGCTATCTAGTAAACTTGGATCCCAGTATATATTCACAGGTTTTCTGCTGCTTATTTGATAAGACAATCTATCTGAATATATTTAGGAGCAATCCATGTAGTCAGTTTTTTCATTGCTATAATTAGGCATTAGATTAGATTCTGTGGCGTGCAGTAGATGCCAAACCCATACCAGGGCATTAACTTGAGGTTATTTGTAAACATTTCAAAACACACAGAAGGAGAGACAATTTGGAGGTCCATTTTCAATGCACAGTGAACAGCACACATGAAATAACTTAAGACTGAAAAAAATAAATCTGAACTTGATATTAATATAGATGTCAATAGATTCACCAAAGGTCCCATTGGAAAAGTAAACATATGTATGGATATTTGTCATAGGGAGAATGAAGGCAGTTGTGCAGTTTGAAAATCCTTGCCAACTTCTTTTATAATTTTTCTAGTGTTAGGAAGGTATCTTTTAGAACAGAGAGGAGACTTTGACTGTCCAGATATTTTGACCTACATCTCCCAGAATTCCTTCCCTTTCAGCTGCTACGTTGAAGTGCTAAACATCTGGAAAACCAAAGATTCCCCACCACTTTTGTAGGAAGATACAAGATAGAAATATATAGCAATAGCAATAGCAAGTACATTTCTGTACCGCTTATCAGTGCACTTAAGCACTCCCTGTGAAATATATTCCACTTTGAGATTAAGTTTCTGGAGTCTGGTGTTCTATATACTTTGAGGCAGAAAATATGGGTATGATGTTCATAAATATCTCAGATTATGTATTAGGATACTTGAAGCCTCCTTTTACAGTTCAACCATTGCTGTCTTTAGGGTCCCAAAGGTGTTCAGGGACCCAAGGTGAGTTCCTAGTGTGCAAAGGTCATGCAATATTTCATAACCATCCTACTAAATATGCATGATGATAGCGAAGCATAAGATGCCCTTGCTTGAAATGATGCTGTTTTACTTCTCAGTGAGTACAATCAATCATTTTTTAAATTTATTTGTAGAGTCACCAAGGGAAGCCCCCTTGAACACATTTGTATAGACTTTCAGGGCTAGGGGGAGAGAAATCCCCAGGCTTTTTATTTTTAATATTCTATACTGATCAGGAGAATATCTCTTCTCATAGCTTCTTAGTGAAATATACAATGCCTTTTTAATTGCATGATTACAGCTTTTTAAAAATGCCCTTTTATGAGGAGATATATTCCAAATGTTTAGTATATGTTGGACAAAATTTTGCTTCAAATGCTTTGACTGTTAGGGAAGCTAAAGCTTTAACGGGTAAATGAATGAGGAGTAACATGAAGATCACACTGAGATGTTTTGTCATAGTTCTGCCTGGAGTTTTGTATGATTCTGTGTCTTCACCATGTCAGTCACTCTCCCATCTCACTCTCTGCCCTGAAGTCCCTGTTTATAGATACTGTATTAGTATCAGTATGCAAGGGGATCTTGTAGCACCTTTGAGACCAACTGTGTAGAAGATGTTGTAGCATAAGACTTGTCTGCTTCCTCAGATGCATGGAGTGAAATGATGTCTCTGTACTATATCGCTATAACTAGCTCACAATGCTGAACTCTATAAATTAGATATGCCAGGAGCAACCATATTTGTTGTTCATCCCTCTTGTTCACACTGAAAGGAGAGGACACTGGGTGAGAGGAGTAGTCCCAGAAAAAAAAGGTGCAGTGAGTATATTTCTCCCTCCTCTTCCCCCACTTTATCTGCCAGGGTTTCAAGTGGCAAGAATGTGGTAATATAAACTTTGAGGGGACTGAATCCAATCCTCTTATCTGCACAGCCATTTTGATTTAAAATTATATCCCATTACTCCACTTTATAGATGAAGAAGTAGACACACAAATAAACAAGTTTGACTGCCCTGCCATAGTCATGCTAGCAGTTAGAATCACAGAATCATAGAGTTGGAAGAGACTGCAAGGAACATCCAGTCCAACCCCCTGCCATGCAGTAATACACAATCAAAGAACCCCCAACAGGTGGCCATCCAGCCTCTGTTTAAAAACTTCCAGAGAAGGAGACTCCACCACACTCCAAGTTGTAGTGAATAGCACATTTTTTTGACATGGATACCAGTTTTAACAAATATGTTTTTAATGATACAAAATCTTGTTCAAACTATTTAACCTTTCTCACACAAAGTACATTAAAAATAGTATTTTTCAGAGCAGCATGGTTTCATGGTTTGAGTGTCGGACTAGGAATCTGAGAAACCAGAGTTCAAATCCTTCTCAGCCACAGAATACCTGTGGAAGGCCATGGCAAACCTCCTCTGAAGAAGTCTTATCAAGAAACCCTAGGATAGGGTCACCATAAGTCAGAGTCAACTTGGAAACACGTAACAACAACAAATATTATGTTTCCATAAGAAAAAGGGCTGTGAGTGTGTCAACACTCCATTCAGAAGAGGAAATGTGAACTCTTAAAAGCAAAGCACAATTGTCTTTTGTGGTTTTTAGCTCTGTACCTTTTTCTGTTCAGGCTGGCCTCGATGAGAGAATTTGAAAACCATAATGGCATTCAATCTAAAGAATTAATCTGTAGCTGCCTGTACTGAATTATGCAGAACTACTTGCTTGTGTGGCAATGGTTGTCCTCAGCGCTGCCTCTCTGTGCTTGTTTTTTTGTTCATTGAAGGACACATAATGAAATATAGGTGTAATAGCACAAGTATTAAGGGTTATGTTCAGCTCTTTTCTTTTGCTCATGGAATGCTCTTAGCTCTGGCAAAGGCTTCTGCAAATAGAAGGTGGGTGATAATAACATTTGGTCATTTTCACCTTTATCCTGTAGTCCAGCATGGCAATTCCACCTACTCTCTAGATTCGATGGGCAGGGCGATCCTTCTCTCCTACTTTCATTCATAGTTTCAATTCAGAGTTTGCCCCTTATAATATTTTATTAAATTTATTAAATGTTACTTATTACCATCATAATATTTATTACCATCATATGAAGTCGAAGGCTTAAAATTAAAAATGCTTGAAGTGGGAGAGGGGACTCATGTTCCCAAAAGAAAAAGCAGCAAGTAAGCAATGAGTAAGCATTATTCACTACACGCGTGCCTGTCATTAGATCACTTTTTAAAAGGAATATATTCATATTACCTTTCCCATGTTACCCTGCCCCTAAGTAACACATTACAGATGATGTTGTACATGTAATATGCTCTTTGATGCTCTGTTATCATCAAAGAACTTTACATGAGCAAAATAATATAACTTAATACAGTTCTAAAGACTTGGGGATAAAGTTAAACATAGAAGTGACATTTAAACTTTGTTATCTTGCAGGGTCCCCAAGGAATTCAAGGACACAAGGTAAGAAACTAGGAAAAATGATTTGGGAATTATATTGGTACAGAGGACAATGTTAACTTGGGCACGTTACACACCGCCATTTACTATGCGCTCCGCGTGTCCTAGGATTAGGAAGGGGCATGCTAGGATTAGGAAGGGTCTCACCTTCCTAACTGGCCCCGTTCCTAGGACGCGCAGAGCGTGTAGTAAATGGCGGCCCCCGTCCACACGGGGGCCACCATTTTGACGGCTTGGATGCACAGCGTCCGGACGTGGCGCAGCAGAAGTGATGCCGCGAGTGCGCACCTCGCGCCTCACAGCGCCACTTCCGGGTGCCAAAAAGGAGCGCCATTTTGGTCTGGCCGCTGGGGCTTCTCGGCGCAGCTAATGACGGCGGCGGCAGACCGCCCACTTTAGGGCAGTCTGTAATGCACCTTGGATTGGAATTTTGACTTCTCACCACCTGTAGAAAAATAAGTCATATTGATATCACACGTTTGCTTCAGGTAGCCGTTAGTAGGAATCCTGCTGGTGCACTAGGCTGGCACAACTATACTGGATTAGTAGTAAGGACAAGAGGAAAGACAAGGCCTCATAAGCAGGATCTATGTTGGGACACATATTTTTATTTTTATTTTTTAGTCTAGTCTTGTTTTGGGTGGTTTATTGTATCAAATACTGAAGAAATAAATTGTTTCATTTATTTTATTATTTATTTATTTGTCTACCTACTTTTAGAGGGTTGCAGTGTTTGTTAAATGGTACATTATTTCACATTTCTTTGAAATGCAAGGATGCCTTAAGTAAGGTTTTGGGAACATGTGGCTTTAATTAATCTTGAGGAGTAAAACAGATGATTAAACATATTTAATTGATTATTTAATATTTATAAAAACATATATATCTTTTTATGCAGGGTTCTGATGGTGCAAGAGGGGTAAAAGGTGAAAGTGGTCATAAAGGCGAAAAAGGTGCTCCTGGGCCACATGTGAGTAGGAGAGTCTGGCAAAATTTGCAGCCTCCAGTTGCCTTGCAGTTCACAAAAGGTGATGCTTTAGCAGCAATCCTTCCAAACCTTGATCATTATTTGCTTTTCTCTCTAGGGGCCTATTGGTGCTCCAGGGCTTATTGGCTTACCAGGCACTAAAGGAGAAAAGGTAAGCACTGGATGAAAGGAAGGAGATGGGCTTCCTATAGCAGCAGAAGGAGTGAGGAGACCCATAGATTTATTCAAAAATTGTGTACCCTGGATACAGCTGAAAACTGTTGCAGCTGGAGGGAATGTGTTGAGATCAGGCTCCATGTAAAAATTAAAATAAAATTAAAATAGCTTTGGAGCCCCGTTTTTGGAATACCCTCTCAAAGACAGCATTCTTATGTATGTAGTTGTGTTACCTCGCCAGATCCCTTCAGTGCTGCACCAAGCTGCAACAGCAAACATTAATTTTACTCACAATGATTTTCTCTCTGTTTGTGCTTTTATTCATGAAATTCAAGTTTTTGTTACAAGGAGTTAGTCTATAGAATATGCACAAAAGTGTGCCTTTCCTTTCTGCTGATAGTATTGGCAGTACAATATAGCCTCTCTGATAGCCATTAGGGCTGAAGGGTGGGGTATACATGCCATAATAACTAAAAAATAAAATAAACAATGACAGAGTTGTTGCTAGATAGTCTCTATTCTCCAAATGCAGTAACAGTAGTCACAACCCAGTCAGACTACCACTTTAATACTCATTGGTTTCAGTAGGAGAAAAAACACGTGATTACCTCTCCCTTTGACCTCAAATATACTTAAGTGTGTCTGGATTCATAGCCATTATGTTTAACCAAAATGTTGCAAGCTCACATGAATGCGACTCATAGACATGATTTCCCTCTCTCATCTCTTCGCTTTTCTCTGTTTCTTTCTTGTAAATACATCCAGGGAAAACCAGGGGAACCAGGATTAGATGTAAGTAATGTTTGTACTACTCACATTTTTTTCCCAGTGGTATGTCAACACCCATTGCAGAAAGTAGTCCAACATAGGTTATATTTATATATAATGGCTATGCAAAGCTGGCTGATGGAGGTGGCCTAGCTGAATGGGAGGACATACTGCTTTGGTCCTACATTTGGCTTTTAGCATCTCCACTTGATGGAAGACTAGAGAGACCTTTTGCTTATAACTCTGGGAGAGTAATTTACAGGAGTAGGTAGTTGTAGTATAGAGCTGCACCGCTAGTCAGTTTGACAGATAGTCCAGTTACGTATATATATTTTATTCTATCTGTTGCAATAAGGTAGCCACGAGAGAGTACAGTCCTCTTTGTGGTGGTGCCTCAGTAGTAGAACCTCTGCAGAGAGGCCTGTCTGGCACCCACCATACTGCATTTTGCTACCAAGTAAAGATCCAAGCTGTTCAGATGCAATTTTAATCCTGTTTATTATTTTATATAGTATGTTTTTAATTTAGTGGCTTTTAACTTATTTTATTTTTATGTATTTACAAAGTAATTCTTTTACTCTTTTTGTAAACTGTCATGAGAATATAGAAACAGGGTAAATGTGTGAGGTAAACATATAGGATTTTAACATAATTTTATAAAAGCAATCCTACATGTCTCCATCAGGACTGCCAGGCAGATGGGAAACAAAGGCTTCAGACCAGATCTCACATAACTAAGCCCACTTAACCTACCTACTGGGTTATGGTGGCAGTCCACTACCATTACTAAGTTGATCAAAAATATGTGCTAATTTACATTTCATTTTTAAAGAGAAGATATTCTTGAAGTAATATGAATATTTAATACAGCTTGTCATAAACAGTACTGGGAAAGTTATTTTTTTGAAAGTAATTTATTATGGGACATTACAGAGGCCTACCACTGTTAGCTAAGTGTTGTTAATATTTCAATTTTGTTAGAGCACCCATTTTGTGTTACATTTTAATTAGGTTTTTGACACTAAACTTTGAGACAGTTTCATGATTTTGGGCAGCTTTTGTTTTAATGTAGCAATTCAGGTCTCCTTTGTCAGAATTATTTAGCACTACAAACATATTGATGTTGCTTTCATAGGGTTTCCCAGGCCTACGAGGAGAAAAAGGAGAAAAAAGTGAAAGAGGTGAAAAGGTTAGTACCACTTCCAGTTCGCTAAAGCAGATGTTTATATGCTGGCAGATAAACAGGAAACAAGTTTCAAGAATAATATATATCAACAGGTGTACAGTATTTAAAACCTTCAGATTTATTACTTATTATTTAGGCAGCCTTATAAACTATTAGTTAGATGTCACAGATCTAAGCTGCCTTCATTCTGTATACATAAAATGTCATTGTTAAATCCTCTGTTCCAATAGGAAATGTTTTTGTTTAATCACATTGTTTTCTAGATCTAATCACCACTGAATATAAGTTGCTTGCATTAGCCTAGTGTTTCTCCATATAACATCATCAGTGCTTGGATGCAAATACACAGAAAGGAAATTGTTAAATGTGGACAGAGTCTAACGAAACAGTGGCTGAAGCTTCAAGTGATATTTATCTCATTTCAGAGGATAAGACTTTCATTTTTCTGTCATGTCACCAGGGAGAAAGAGGACTGCCAGGCAGAAAAGGAGCAAAGGGTCAAAAAGGAGAGCCAGGTCCCCCTGGATTGGATCAGCCTTGTCCAGTGGTATGGTTTTATGTCACCAGGAGTATATGTTTCTTTTATTTCAGCTGTTTTTTTTACTACTGCTGTGGAAATGTAAAAAGATTTTTGAAGACAGGCTGTTGCAAACTTAGATTACACCCATGTTCTAACAGTACTGCCTTTTGGCTTTGTCTTATATCAGCAGGGTGTATGTTGTTGATAAATTGCCTAAATGCTATTGTGAGTTCCTACTAGAGTAAACCCAGTGGATCAACTGCATTTATCCGCATGTTGACTCACTATTCAGTAGCTGAGTCAATGGGTCTATTCTGGTTGGGGCAAACCAACAGGATTATAGCCTGTGTTTAAGGGCATGAACATAGCCATATGGTGGTAGAACAATGGTCTTGTAAAGGACAGTATATCAAAATAGTAACCAAAAACATGGTACAGAAAAGAGACCAGTTTTTATTTATTTCAGTTTGTCATATATCTTGAATATAATTTGAAAATACATTGGTAGTAACAATAGAAAAATATAGATTAGGTAATCATATATGCTCCAACAAATTGCTTTAATCAGGCTGAACAGAACATTAATTCTGTCCCTTCTATTTCTTAGGAAAGGTGTGTTGAGAAACTGCTCCAGAATCCTACATCCTTTGTCAACTCACAATAGGATTATATATACATAGATTAGGATTTTATTTATACTAGAATTAACAAAGGATGTAGGATTCTGGAGCAGTTTCTCAACACACCTTTCCTAAGAAACAGAAGGGAATGAATTAATGTTCTGTCCAGCCTGATTAAAGCAATTTGTTGGAGCATATATGATAATACTTTTCCCATCAGCAGAAAGGCAAGTATTTTGATATGCTATCCTTTACTAGACCATTGCTCTACCACGATATGGCTATGTTCATACTTTTCTATTGTTACTACCAATGTCTTTTCAAATGATATTCAAGATATATGACAAACACACACACACACACACACACACACACACACACACACATATATATATATATAGAGAGAGAGAGAGAGAGAGAGAGAGAGAGAAAGGATGTAGGATACCTGTGCATAGAATGATGTAGAATTTTAAACTTTAAAATCTGAGCTATAAAGAGGAAGCAAACCACAACATATATAATTGTATCATACAAATAAAAGCTGTGTGGGGTCTGTACTAAATTTCTGCTGTAAAGGTATAGATCTGGTGACAATCTACCTATGTCACATATATTATAAGGTAAGATGAGTGTGGAAAAATGATCAAGGCTGAATTTTGGTTTTATCTGGTAAAATACAGTTTTAGATCTTCACTTAGAATTAGAGGACTGTGCTTCAGTTTTATATGACACTAGAATACATGGTCTTCTTTTAATTGCCTACTTTTCTGCTCCTCAGTAATCATACAATCTGGTTAATTATTGAATTACATTTTTTCAGGTGCTTTGTAAAAGCCAGTCACATGATGTAGCAGTTGTAATCCTTGCTTAATGTTTACACTTTCTATCATGATTAAAACCATTAGTTTTATACAGCTGGTCTATATTATTTGCATGCCCCTCATTCAATCTATAAACAGAAACTAATTTTCTGGTATAATTTTATGCACACTTTTAGTTCCATATTTTGGGGTTGGGGGAAGGATAATAAATGCCACAGTGTTTAATAGAGAATGTGCACACATTTTCATATATTTTAACTGCATAATAAATATAGCTGTTACAAATATTTAAAATCACAAAATCATATTTAATACAAATAAAAAATATGTAAATTGAACCAGAATATGTTGCTATAGTTCACAAGGCCGAAGTAAATTCTTTTATAGGTATACTAATAATAATAATAAATAAATTTTATTTTTACCCCGCCTTTCCATAAATATGATCAAGGCGGCTACTACTTGATTCATTATTGTTACTTACTATTTATGGAACATATATTTCCTTCATTTATACAAAATTGCTATGTTTTAATTTAGAATTGGTACTTTTTGTGCTTTTGTGCTATTTTGGGATATTTCTATATATATATTTTAACCTCACCTGTACAGACATAGGTTATCCTATGCAATTCACCTCTTTTTAAAAAAAATAGTTACTAGCTTCACTATTAGAGGTGCCAATGTCAGGATCATGGCCATAAAAGTTTTAGACTCCCTGGACATTTTTTTTTACAATGGAGTCCATATGTAATGCAAAGCTATATTTTTCCCATTAAGATATTTTTAATATATTGCTATGTCATCAATATAGATCATAAATGTTTGGTGCGATTTTATTCTTTATGACTGATGCTTTGCATACATCCTATTTGTTTATGGCTTAAACTGTACATTTTGAAGGAGTTAACTGAAAAGCAGAAATATATAGGGGGCCCTTGTTATCCACTAGGATTTGGTTCCAGGACCCCCTATGGATACCAAAATCTGTGGATTCTTAAGTCCCATTAAACACAGTGGCATAGTGCAATGGTGTCCCCTCTATATAAAATAGCAAAATCAAGGATTGTTTTGGGGGGTTTATACTTTTTAAGAATATTTTCAAGCCGTGGATAATTGAATCCATGGATATTGAGGGCCAACTGTAATATACAAGGATCTTTTTAAAAAGTAATTCTCTGAAAATGAGCCTGAGAAAATGATACCTACTTAATCTTGCTAGTCAACTATCTTAATTCTCACTTCTCAAATCCTATCCACATCAAATCTCCGTCTGTTCTTTTCTAATATTCTACATATAAGTTCCAGTTTCTCAAAAATATTTCCTCTGATTTGCCCATTAATAAATATGTTAATTTAGCAGTTAGCTACTTCAGTGCTTTTTTAAACCAATTTTTGCTTGAAGGACTATCAACTCCTCTCCAGTATTTCGCAAAAACTATTTGTGCTGCTGTCACCATATGCAACATTAACCTTCCATGCTGTTGTTCTAATGTAAAAGCTTCCTCAAAAATTTCAAGTAAAAAGATTTCATGTTATAATTCTAATTTTGCTTTCAAAGAGCCCTGGTGGCACAGGGGTTAAATGCCTGTACTGCAGCCACTCACTCAAAACCACAAGGTTGCGAGTTCAAGACCAGCAAAAGGGCTCAAGCTTGACTCACGCTTGCATCCTTTCGAGGTCGCTAAAATGAGTACCCAAACTGTTGGGGGCAAATTAGCTTACAGATGTAAACTTCTTAGACACTGCTTAGGCGGTATGAAGCGGTATATAAATGAAGCTTGTTTGTTTGTTTAAAAAAAATTGGAAATGAAATCTAATCATATTTAAGATTTTTCATCTATGCTTTCTCCCATTGACCAAGTTAATATTATGCCCTATACTTCTAGGCTGTTTGATCATATACTCTTTTATGAGTTCCTCCTTCCAGTTAAAGTTTATTAAGAAGTTATGCATTTTGGCTAGCAAGTGATCATCATTATCACATAATCTTTTTCAAATTCTGATTTGATTCCTTCAGAATCTCAATTCTTTTTACGTACTTTATATCTTTCCTAGATTTATAAATAGGGAAAACCATTATAGCCTAAAACCTTCCTATTTTAATTGTTATATGTCTTTATTTTTCAAGTTATTTTGCAAGAATATAGAAAATCATGTTATTTGGACAAGATATAGAAGATCTACATTGGGTACCCTTTCTTCTTGTGAAAATAGTGTGACACAAGATCACACCAGAACTTTTCCTGAAAGCAGGCTGAAACTGTCACAGGCAGTATCCAGTTAATGACTTGCATTAGTCAGCAGCACATTATTGTTCTTCTGTTAAACCAGCAGCCTGGTTTGTACCAGTAGAGACAAAATCCAAACCATATATTTAATGAGATAGCCTAAAAACATGAAACAATCAAGTATGTACCACAAAGTAAGTATGGCCTCCTGTGGAGAGTCTTC
Organism: Sceloporus undulatus; assembly: GCF_019175285.1. Classification (NCBI taxonomy): domain Eukaryota; kingdom Metazoa; phylum Chordata; class Lepidosauria; order Squamata; family Phrynosomatidae; genus Sceloporus; species Sceloporus undulatus. Next base: position 94,797,912 of record NC_056523.1, read on the forward strand.
TGAAGTAATGAAATAGCACTAGAGAAGGTGCATAGCCACAGCAAAGACTTCAAATAAATGGCAATCCCTGTGTTTGTAAGGTCACAAAAAACCCAGCTTATTATTACAAATGGTGGTCTATTAGAGACTGATTCAATTTCCTTTGGTATTGGATCTTGCCGGATGCCTGCAAAAAATAGTTAGCAGGGTTATCAAAAGGTTTAGCAATGACAATATTTTGCATGACTGCTAATGTGGTGGGTACCAAGTTAATGAAGACCTGCTTTATGTTCTTTAATACTAAACAGATGACTAAGAACATCACTCACATCCAACTGAAAGCCTCATTCTTCAAACACCATTTTAAAACCCCATCCAAGACACATAATTTTTTTTTTACTTTCTATGACAGCTCAAAATAAGAAAAGAGACTCTATTATTTCTCCCCACACACTAGTTTCAGTAATGGAGCAAATATACCCAGATCTGTAAAGTTTCTGTAGGTCTTTAAGATGTATCTTCACTTTCTTTCTGTTCTTTCTTTTCTTTTCCTTTCCTGTAACTTTTCTGTATATTTCTCCTTTTTCAATTCAGTTCATTTTTAAAGGGGAGCCAAGTTTACCAGAACTGGATGGTGTGGATATGCTTTGTCCTTTGGTATAGTATCTCTCTTTCTTCTTTTGCATGGCTTCTTCTGCTTATCTTTTTCTGCATTCTTCCTTCTTCCCACTCTGGAAGCAGCAAATCCTATTCACAGTGGATAAATGATAACTATGTAATACTGTGGATGCTGGGTCAGCTCTACCTGAGTTACACAGCTACGTCAGGCAACAGGTCCAGGGGGAGGGAGTGGCAGCAAGGTGGAGGACAGAGTTATATGGGCAATGTCATCTTCCTTAACTAGACTGCTATCCTGATACACCATCACTAGTCTCAAAATAATACATTGGGCCCTTGGTATCTGCTAGGGCTTTGTTCCAGGACCACCAATGGATACCAAAATCTGTGGATGCTCAAGTCCTATTAAATACAACACTGCAGTGAAATGATGTCCCTTACAAAATCAAAGTTGGCTCTTTAGAATTTTTTAGGGGGAGGGGATATTTTCAAGCTGTGGATGGTGGAATCCATGGATGCAGAATCCATGGATAAGAAGGGCCATCTGTACTTACCTGCCAGATAAGTTAGCATCTGTGTGTGAAATGGTGTGGAGGTTGGAGGAACTACCTTGTCCTTTGCCTCAAAAGGCAGATTGGCTTGATCTGGCCTCGTATGGCTTGTACAAGTATACAAACTGTTGAAAGAACTTGTGAGTGACAGAATGTGTTTGCCAGAGATGCCTGTTGAAAGCCAAGTACTTCAGGGAGAGGTATTAGTATTAGTACATATATGCTGCCATTTTTATTCACATAAGTATAAGCACCTTCAGAAGTATAAGCAACTACAAGTATAAGCAATTTACATAGGTATAGCTCACATAAGTATAAGCAACAATTTCATGAGCCTTGGCATATTTTATTCCAGACAGGTCAATGCTGTGTAATGAATGTTTCAATATTTTAATGCTAATATCTGGGATAACCTCCCCATACAGAACATTACTGATGGTTAGGGGAAAGCCAGTAATAGCTCAGTGGTGGAGGACATGTTTTATGTACAGAAAGGCCCAGCTCAGTCTCTGGTCTATCCAGTTAAAACAATTCCTAGGACATGTTCGACCTCAGGTCCTGAAGAGCCATTACCAGTCAGAATTCACAGTACTGAATTAGATTGTCCAACAGTCTTATTCAGTATAATGCATTTCGTGTGTTCTCATAAGTCTTGTGGAGAGCTTGGAAAAGTTATTTTTTTGGACTACAGCTCCCAGAATCTCTCAGCCAGACTGGCCGGTGATTGTAATGCTGGAGCTTCTGGAAGTTGTCAAGTTAGTCAAGTGCAACCATGTTAGTCAGGTACAACAATCATTGCACCATTGCGATGATGTGTCCAGCTGCCTCCTGCCAGTGATCAGTGGTGTGCTGAGCAGATGCAGGGGTCCTTTTACAACTCCTACGTGCACCACCAATTGCCAGTGGGAGAAGGCTGGTCTTCAAGAACTGGTTTCACTGTGACAAGTCACTTTGAGGTTTAGCTCAGGCAGGTATGCAGTTGAAAGGCTATGCATGGCTATGCCAGAAAAATAGATTTTTGAAAGCATACCCGTGCTCAGATGTTCATAATTGTTCCCCTACTTGGCAGTACCCACTTGTACCCTTCTCCTATACACCTGTGCTTTGGCAAAGATTATGCTTGGTTAGTCTAGCTTGGTAGGATGGTTACTTTATTCTTTTAAATTTTTCTTTAAAAACATCACATTTTACCCAGTTTTCACTTTAACCACATGAAACTATGTATATGTAAATACAATTAGGTGTGCGCAAGATATTGTAATTAAAAGTATAATTTTATTTTGCTAGTTGTTTATGTTACAATTATTACCAGTACGTTCAGTGATATATTGGAATTATGATTTATGAGTAACAGTAGTAAAAAAACAAAACACAACACATTACTAAGGATTGTGTATTGTGCAGAATGGAAAAAGGTCAATGGGGGGGTGACACCATGAGTTACCACACTGGGTAACACCAACTCTAGAGATTCCACTGTCCAGAGGGATACCATAAAATGAAGGGATTTTTGTCACTGTGCACTTGGAACAGTCTTCCAAACTCCACAACAAAAACAGTGGGTTGCAATGATAAGTTGGACAGTGGCCATCTTAATAACATAACTTACTATCAGGATGCCAGCCTGTATTTGGTTTCTGCAAATTGGTGGGTGGTTTCAGAGTGCACAAAGCAGGTGGATAAATCAGCCTTTTTGTGTCTGGTGCCACAATAGTCTTACTGTTGCCTATATAAAAGCAGTCTTCTCGGTCTTGTTACTTTTTTAAGAATGAGAAAGTGCATGCATACTTTTGGGAACTTCCCAAAGTAAAAAGCTGCCATTTTTGTCCCCTTTATGTTCACTTTATTTTTGTGTTATTTCTGGTCTGGTGAAACGTCATGTGATAAACTTACCACATTTGCAGGTTTTTCTAATTTAAATCTACTTTAAATCCCATTTCTCACTAGTGTGATAAAGTCCTATGAAATGGACAGCAAGCAAAAAGAATCTGCCATAGATGAAGAAGATGCTTGTGTCTCCCTAGCTATTCCTGCAACTGTACCTGCCATTTTGAAAAACAGATAATGACACACTAACAAACCTTCTATATCACTTCTTGAGTTGAGCTCGGAGACACTGTGTTACACATTGTCTAAAACAATTTAAATCAATATCAAAATGGAGTGCTTATTTGTGTAGCTCTTCCTCCCCTCCCCATGAAATTCACATTACTATATAAACCTAGGCATTTTCAATTCAGCAAATTAAGACAGCAGTGTGGTGACTTTCTAAAGAGCTATTGTCAGTAATACCTGGTAATCATTTATTTATTTGCGCAATATTTCCTTCCTACATATTTGCTTTTGTCAAGTCACGGTTTTCAATTTTTGCATAGATGTTCATATTAACTGTTGCTGTTTTTAAGCGTTACAGGTCAATCATGAATTGTGTGTGTGTGTGTGTGTTTTGTAAGCATGTATAAAATCAGTGATGCATTTAACTTGATTCTCACAGTATAAAATTTTTTATTTCTTTTTGCAGGGACCAGATGGATTACCGGTACCGGGATGCTGGCACAAGGTATTGTAGAATATCCTGGATTTTCTCTTTGATCTGAATATAGATTATTGTTTAGTGGGCACAATAACATGTAACCAGTACATTTTACAGGTATTTTGTTTAAATATCATAATTGAGGCAAATCTAGATATCTCTGCTTAAATGTCTCCATAACAATCTAACCACCAGAGAGGTACTGAACCAAATAACCTTTCACCTTTGCATCCAAGTCAATTAAACATTATTCACAGATGTTTCATATTAGAAATAGTTTGTTAGTAAGATGCCTCATACTTTGTTCTATGAATGCCACAGAAATCTAGATTTATCTCAGTTTTAAAGCTGTATCTCGCTTTTAAGAGCTTTTCACACTGCATTTTTAAAGTTTTTTCCCAGCTGGCCTAATTTAGAGGAAAACAACAGGCAATTGTAGCACATCCGCATCTTTCAAGGCAGGCTGTGCAGGGGGGGGGGGTGCAGATTCCAGAAGAGAATAAACAGGGGGTTTTCCCACCAGAATCCCCCCTCTTTTTAACCCTCCCTGCCTCATTTAGGCAGGCTTTGTGACTAAAACTGCATGATTGACTTTAAGAAACTTAACTTTTCTTAAAGTCAATCATGGTTTGTAACCGATAAAAGTTTTAAGACATTTTCAATCGTTTGAAGTTATTGTTATTATTTATTGGTTTAAACTGGTTTTATTATAAGCTGCCCAAAGATCTTCAAATATTAACTGAGATATAAAGATTTTAGAGAGCCATTATGGTATCATGGCTTAGGTGTTGAACTAGGACTCTTGGAGAGCAAGTTTCAAATCCTTGTTCTGTCATGGAAGCCCATGGCTAACCTTGGACATGTCACACACACATCAGGGGAAGACTATGGCAAAAACCATCTGAATAACTCTTCTGAAGCCTTGATAGGGTTGCCTTTGGAAATGGCTTGAAGACATTAAATAGGAACATATTTTATTAAAGAAATAAAGTCACACCTAGGGGGTGACTGTGCCTGTCCAACCCCACTGGCATGAAATTTTTTTTCATGATACGGCCACAACTATTCTATTTCCCCTTCCATACTGCTTTAGAAACAGGCCCAACAGGGATTCCTATTCCTCACCATGTTATTTCACCTTGATCAAAGATGTCACACACATTTGGCTCCATGATGACATGATGCAGCAGATGTAGCCTTCTTGTTCTAAATTGGAAGAAGGGTGACATACTCTCTTGCTGTGACAACTGGATCAATGGATTTTATCAAATGGAGGGAAATTGGGGAATTCAAAAGGAAATTATTATCCAAGGAAAGCTGTGTGATCACGGCTAAGATTATCACATGATGCCACGATTAAAAAGGATTTATCCTGGGAATAACCAAGGAATGACCAGCAACAAATCATTCATGGGGAAATCTCATAAATGATTTGTTGCTGGTTATTCCGGGATAAGCCCTCTCTAATCGTGATGTGATAATCTTAGCTGCAATCACACAACTTTCCCTGGATAATGTCTTTTGAATCCCCCGTTTTTCCCCTGTGTAATAAAGTCAATGCTTCCTGTATTGCTGCCCTGTAAGAATTTTATTATAGTGTTGACAGGCTTCCTGGAAACAGGGACACTTTTTACAAATTCAGCGGATTATTATTACTATTTTACAGTTTTCAAAGTGGCATATACCATTTTCATAAGTTTCCCATTTCAGCTTAACTGTATGTGTTTGAGGGCCAGGATGTTGTTGTTTTCTTAAAACAAGATCCCTACATCTTTCTTAATCATTAAAGCTCTTTTCAACTGTTGGCTACTAACATACTGAAAGAATCTCTGCAACCTGTCTGCAATGTTTTGATGTCGGGACTACATGTGCCCAAATAGGATATAAGTGATGAAATGTTCTTCTTTACCAAGAGAGGGTAGAAAGGACAGTTGTCCACTCCAAACCAAATAGAGGATAACCCAAGCCATGTTTGAAACAATGCAGTGGGACGATCCCAACTCCAAGGGGGAAGGGAAGGCATATCAGGACCGACATCAGGCCATTTAAGCCATGCAGTATGTCAACAGGAAAACCATGATAAAAGTCAAACCTAGCTCCTTCCACATAGGGAACCCCTACTGCTATTATAGCCCTCTTCACACTACACTTTTATAGTGCTATTATTCCATTTTAACTGCCATGGTTCCATCCTGGCGACAACAGTCTGATCAGAGACACCAGAGGAGCTCTCTGGCTGAGAATTGTAAATGCCCCTCAACGCCTAGCATTTCATAGGAGGGAACCACATCATGAAGTGCTATAACTATGTAGTGTGGATGGGTCCCAGGCAAATGATACTGTGCAGCTGCTCTGTCTGGCTCTCTTTGATTTTTATTTTTTTTAATGATGTTGATGATTCAAACAGTGTGAAAATAGGTCAAGATTACAGATGCTGAGCCTACTATAAAACCATATATCTGAGGTGGAGTGGTTGCACAGTAAAATAAGAATCTTATCTGGAAGCAAACTTTGTCACAAGATGATGCTAAAAGATTATTTGGATAGGATCTTGAAAGCAGAAGCTTTCTTTAATTGTCAAAAGTTGCACCCTACATTTGTTAGAACCAGCCAAAAGGTTTTGTAGAAATATCCAGGATAATTCCAGAACACACATATTAACAAAACAAAGCTTTTTCCCAATGGATGACAATGACATGCATGCTATGCCTGTGTTTTAAAACATGTCTCTGTTTTTTTCCTCAGTGATTCTGCAAGCATGGACTGTGTAAATAATAGTGTGATATATTTTGGTCTTTTTTTAATTTTTATACAAAAAGAAGGGAGAAGTCGCAAAAACAATAAGTCTTCAACAGTAATATATTGATTGTTTTATACCGGATGGTGTCATGTATGAATTTTAAAGATTGGACATTCCCAAGCATACATAACATCAGGAGTTTATAACTGGACACTGAGATATCTGGGAATGAATGTTATTCGCTGCTAATGCTACTGTGTGGAGTGGACTAACAGCACTGAGAAACTTTACCTAGTGTGCCTTTATGTTGCATGGAGAAGGAATGACTTTCTTCTAAACATTGGTTTTCCATTTTGCAATTCTGTTGCACGTAGTCACAGATGCAAACAGGGGAGAAAACAAAAAAGAAGAAAAAGACACAGCCCTAGAAACAAGGCAGACTGTGTTTTATGGATGAATGTAGGAGGAACTTCCCATCTGGAAAAGTGAATACAAGTGTAACCATACATGCTGCTACTTGCCTCCACTTTGAAGAATTCTTTAACAGACAAGGTCATTACAATCAGCTCTTATCATCTGTGGCTGCTTCTCCTCCTGAAGAAAACTTTACCTCTGGAATTACCTGTGCTTGCTTAAGTCTGAGAGATCCCCTTGCAAAACTTTACTGCCACAGAGTTGGGGAAACTCAGAGCACCTCGCTTGCCAAATCATTTTTATTTTCTTTTGAAAAAACAAACAATGAAAGGAAATAATTATCAGATTCATCTCAGTTTTCATTTTTGGAACAAATTCTGCTTGATACCTCTCCCCTAGCATCAAGACATGAGTGCCAACTTATTGGTGCACATTTGGGAAGGATTCCCATATGAAGTACAGTGCTTACCTCCCTGGACTCCAGGGCTTGTTATATCAAAACTTACAAACCGGATCTTCATTTTCCATCTTGCTTCCCACACCGTGTACACAACCAAGTACATAGTTACTTTGACTAGAACATTGTTATTGGTGTATAAATACTTCCCAAGCAAAGCTACCTATGCTCAGAAGCTTAATAATAGGATCAGCAATTTGTTCATGGAAGCAGTCCTTTCAGCTTTGGTTTTCCAAAATAAAGAAATCTAGGAGAAGCTCTACGTTTTGTAAAGTACAGTAGTTGCATTGGTAGCAGATAATCGTATCTGAGGGCAGTAATACCTGGCAGCAGAACCAAACAGATGAATAACAGGCCTCTTCCTTAAATGCGCCTGGGAGTTCTGATCTATTGACTGCTACAAAAAGTGTGGAACTGCTCTAGCAGCCAGCCCTAATGGATTGTGGAAATGAACACAAATAACAATGGTGGAGTAAAACATGGTCCCACATGGGCCCTGATATTTATCCTTGGTATAACTGGTTTGTATCTTCTGATTTCCAAGACTTTAAGCAAGCTCACACATAGCCTGTGTTCAACTTGTTCAGCTTGTGTTTGCAATAAGAAGTTATTTCATTTCAAGCAGCACTGCCCACAACTGTGTAATGCTCTATATCCCCCACCAGACAAAGTGGCTGTGCTGTTTATGGGCTCACATACCTACTTAATCTTTTCTTCCTCTAGCAGACACAAGTTGGACACACCAGCAGGGTCAGCCCTTGAGCAGTGTTGTGTTCAGAATACTCTTGTTGGCTGCCCAGGAGACTACACAATGTTCACCAGTTCCCACCTCTCTTTGTAGACTCAGCACCACATCTCTTTCTGGTTTGGGGGGTCCTCCAGCCCTCCAGTGCATATGAGGGACATAAGGAATTACAGGACATAAGGCAGGTGGGAATTTACAAACATTGATGTTTCCCTTTCTGCTAACTGGATCAGGACCCTCCAGGGATATTAAAAACCATTATATCTGTAGCATTCAAAGACATAGTCGTGTTAGTCTGGAAAATCAATATGCAAAGGGGTCTTGTAGCACCTTTGAGGCTACATGAAAGAAAGAAGTTGGTAGCATGAACTTTCATAGACTTCTGATCATTTCCTCAAATGCATTTTTGGAGTGGAGAATCCAGAGACAGACCTACAGTATATAAGTAATTTGTGTGTGAGACTGTCAATTCCAATTCAAAACCTTGTAGGTATGGAATGAGGTGACAAGTTCATTATTAACTGTAATTGTTGATTGGAAAGAGAAATAGTAGAATGCATCCACATACTATAGTCCATAAGCAATGGGTTGGCACACTACACACACTACCTAACCCTCAACCTCATGAGGGTGTCCTTGACCAATTGGTCTCTCCTCTCTGTTTCCCACACTGCATTCCAACACTCATTCATATGGTTATCTACTCTCTTTGACTTCATGCAACAACCTTCCTCCTGCCTTTGTCCCCCAATGACCATTGTTAACATTGAACTTGTCACCTCATTTCCACACCCACAAGGCTTTGAGTTTGAATTGACTTTCTCACACACAAATAGCTTATACAGGTCTGTCTATGGATTCTCCTTTCCAAATGTGCATCTGAAGAAGTAGGCTCAACTCTATGAAAGTTCATGCTACCAACTTCTTTCTTTCAGTTAGTTTCAAAGTTGCTGTAAGGTCCCTTATATTTAAATGAGACTTAAGCTGAACCAATAATATTGTACTGGCAAAGCTTTCTTCAGTCTCTTTAAGTTTTGATTATTACATCTTTTATTTTACAATGCTGAAGAGTCACAATCTTAAAAATGTCAATAATGTGCTAAGGTCTGTAATGATTACCACAGGATTTGAGGATGAAAAGACATGTGAACAGGACTTGCTTAGGAAGAGTCAGTATCTGAGAATCAGACTGAGTTAGGAAGAAAGACTTTGGAAGGAGAGTTAAGAAGGAAGCTATTACTTTGATGACAATGCAGTGAACAGGGCTAATAACTTTAATTTTTGTTGGAAAAGAAAAACTTAATCTGTTTATCACATCTCTGTAATAATAGCTCTTTGTACAGATATTTCTGTGTTCCACAGCTGTTAAAAGGATTTGCTGCCCTTTGTGAGTTAAGAGTTAGCAGATATAGTTGGAAGAAGCTTCAGAACTGATAAAGCAGTTGATTTACAGAAAGAAATTATGGCTTCACATGGGTACTTCAATCATTTGACCTTGGACATTTTCATTAAGTTTGTCTGGCAATTTTCCTCTCATTAATTATGAAAGTATTGTCTGAACACCTTTCTCACTAATTATCAAAATGCTGTTCAAACACCAGGAAGCACTAATAGTGATCAAATAGCCACAAAGTTCTTATGAGCATTCATATGTTTCCAGGAATAAAGGAAAATCATACTTCATGGTTTGAACAAAACCAAGGAAGCTTGAATTCCCCTTCCCCCATTTATTTTGGTGCTAATTGGCTCCATCCTAATTCAGAGTTCTAGAGATGGGTTTAAGCATATTCCAAAGTGCTGGTTTGCATTACTGGCCAGACTTCACTTCTGTAAGGATGGCATGATGCTCTCCAGTAGTGTAGGTAGAAGAGGGTTCTGGAATGCTCTCCTATGAATCTTCAGCAATATTATAGATTATTTCTATTTTTACTGCTTGTAGAAGTCTTGTAGACAACCTCCAGGCAATGTTTTCAAATAGTGTACAAGTCTTCATGGTAGAAGATGCTTATTATACATTTTAAAAAGTAAGACTGAAAAGTTAACATTGCTTCACCTGTTAACAACTTTGTGAGTTATATATGTTAGCTGTAGTTTATGGCTTTTGAGGTTTATTTAACATTATTTTGCTCTGGATGAATATTAAGCTGTTCTATAAATGAAGAAAAACTACACCAAGTTAAGAAAGAAAAATTAACAAGCTTCTCAGTTAAAAATCTTAATCTCATAACATAAGATCAACTTTCACAACTGCCCTGAAAGTTAAAGGGGTCTGTGCATAGTTCTGTTTCTGCATTTAGTGGTCTTTTTCAGGTGGCAAAAATCAGTGGCAAATCAGATCAATCAACTGACAGCAACATCGATTCTTTTATCTTCTGGTACTTCAATCTGTACAGTTGGGTTTTTATATTAGACACCAATGCCCTTTCTGTTACTGAGGGAAGGAAAACTGGAGAACACGGAAGGGTAAACTGAGGTTACAAAGGGCTATATGGAAAAGAGAGATTTGTTGTATGTTGAAATTGGATGTTGGGGTTTGTTAAAGTGGATATTTTTCATAGTTGTATCTCAGTCTGCAGACAGTTGCACACACGTTTTTTGTTTGTTTGATCAAACACTCAGAAGCTGTTTCAATAAAAGTCTCACATTTTCTCCCTCTTCCCATCTATTTTTTTCAAAAAGCCATATCTTGGGCTGCTGTCCTTTCTGGCTTTCAAAGTGTATGTATGTTGGGGAACAAGAGGGCTTATAGTTCTGCAGCTACTCTGCCACCAAAAAGATGATCTGAAACCATCCTAAGTTTGGCCCCACTGCCAGGGTAACATTATAAGCAGAAGGCTCTGCTTTAGAAAGACTCCCACAGGTGGACCTCCTCTCCACCCACAGAGGGGAAGGTCCATCCTACCCTGTGGCCTCTGGGATGCCACCATAAATTTCCCCCAGGATATACCTACACAAGCTGGTAGCAATAGCTATATTATTGTATTCAGTATTATTTATTTTATCACGTGGTGTATAATCATATATTACAATTTGAGTTTAATCTTTGGTACATTGCCATGATTAGGAAATCCATGCTAATTTAGTTGCAGGTACTTTTCTGCAAGCGTAATTTGATCAGTTACCTTCCAAATACTGGAGATGCTTCAGAGAGAACTTCTAAAATGCTTGTCTGGGTTATATTTCATGGTGCAAGGTCTCATGGAAAAGGAATTAGCTTTAAAGCCCTGAAAATAACTGACATTTCATTAGATGTGTCCCCTGCTCATTACAGCAGTTAAGCCATGAAATTACCACTAGATGTCAGCAGAATATAAAATTGTGAACAAGTGGCTGCTTTGTATAAGGATCCAGATGAATTTTCAACAACAGTTTTATTTAGTACAGTATGTGAATTTTATAAAGACTATAACGTTCCCTATTATGTTAAGAATAATTTATAGATTATTCTGCATTCACCTTCCTCAGTCCTTCACTACTCTAACTTTACTGTTTTAGTTTTTGAGGAAAATTGGGTAATTTTAATTATTTGCCTTAATCTATTGTCATGTGCCTTCAAGTCTTTTGTGACTTATGGCGATTCTAAGGTGAATCCATCATGGGGTTTTTGTGGCAAGATTTAATAAAGGGGGGGCTTTGCTTTTGCCTTCCTCTGCGGCTGAGAAAGTGTGACTTGCTCAAGGTCAGCCAGTGAGTTTCCATGGCTGAGCAGAGATTCAAATTCTAGTCCCTGGGATCCTAGTCCAATGCTCAAACTACTACATCAGGCTGGCTCTCTTGCCCTGATTAACCTACATATAGTTCCTGCACTTGTTCTCATATGTAGTTTGATTTTATTCTTCTTCTTTTTTTAAGCATTCTTTACAAAAGCCTTTCTCAACCCTTGCACTCTGAAGAAACCCTTGAAATAATTTCCAGTTCTCAGGAAACCCCTGGATAAAAAAGATTGCAATAGGCATGTGGTATCTGCTGGGGTTTGGTTCCAGCTCCCCTCAACCTCAATGGATACCAAAACCCCTGGATGCTCAAGTCCCATTATAAACAATGGTGTTGTAAAAAGGTGTCCCCTATATAATTGACAAAAACAAGATTTGTTTGGGGGATTTTTTTAAAAAAATTGATTTTTTTCAAGCCATGGATAGTTGAATCTGTAGATATGGAGGGCTGGCTGTATAGATACAGCTCAAAAAAATGATGTGGTTGCAGAACCTCTTGCAGAAGCCTAGTTTTCAGGGAATCCTGGCTGAGAAATCCTGCTTTAGGAAGTTCCGATTTCCAATGTAATATTTAAAAATGACAGATAAATACTACTTTTCCAAAGTAATGTATTCCTGCATACTGAATAAACTGTACTCATAGCATATGTTCATTCAGAAAAACAAGCATCTCTGTGGGAAACATAAAGCCTTTGACTTCATATACTCAACATTCAACTGCTGACCTCATTTCAATGTACTTTTTAAGGGGCTATAAGGCTTGTGGTTCTGTTGGAATAAAATTATAATCCAAATACATGTTCTCTAGGCATCATCCATCCAAAATTGGGCACTATTTAATCCCATTTATGTAAAAGGTAGAACAATGCATAAATCTCTCCCACTGAAAACCATGAGAAGGATTTAATTTTTCATTTATCATGCCCTCTGAATTTATTATATTATTATTATTATTATTATTATTATTTATATACCGCTTTTCCACAGATCAAAGCGGTGTACAGACAATTAAAACCATACAGACATTTCATAAAAGGATAAAATCCCATAATAAAACCATACAATTACAGAACTCTAAGCACAATCATTCGCCTTCAAGGGTAAGCTGCAAGGGTATCTCCCCAAAGGGATAGGTTACACAGAATTGAAAAGGCATTCTTGAATTTTAAACCAAAATCTAGGCCATACTAGAAACATTTTCTTCTTAAACTGGATTTCATCCAGGATAGATATAGATGCAACTATAAACTCAGTTTGCTCCTGCCTTTTATCCATTTTGCTGTAAAGAGACTGAATTTTCAGTGTGTTTGTCCACTACCCTACCAAGAAAACTCATATATATGTATTGGTAGAGTAAATACACAGGTGCCAAAGTTACCACTGTTTAAGCCTAAGAATTGCTACTATTCATTGCATAAAGAGAAAACGAACTTGGGTCCAAAACCCATTGCAGAAATAATCCAGTTTGAGACTGCTTTAACTGCCCTGCTCAGGGCTAGGGAATTCGGGGGACTGTAGTTTTGTGAGACATTTGGCCTTCTCTGTCAGAGAGCTCTGACACCACAATAAACTACAGTTCCCAGCATTCCCTGATACTGAGCCAGGCAGTTAAATCGATCCCAAACTGGATTATTTTTGCAGTGTATTTTGGACCTCAGTTAATCTAAGAAATGTGCCTTGCTTCAGAGAAGATAATGTAAATTTGATTAGTTGCCTTGCAAACAATTGTGGCATGATTCTACAGCTCTGGTTAGTTACCAGTTTTCCTAGAGGCCACTTTGAGGGACAACGAAAGGTGGAGGGCCAGCCCCACAAAGGCACCCGCTAAGAATTTATATTGCCACAAATATGCCACTCTTCCCATGCCTCTTTCATCTCTATGTTGGCAACTAGAAGGCCAGCCAATCATGATTCTATGATTCTCCAAAGGGGCTGCCTATGGCCCACAAGCCTCCAGTTGCCAACCCCTACTCTACAGGGTGCTGAGCATCCACAGTAAGTGTCAGTGTGACAGCCTGATAAATTCATAATTCAAATTCCTTTCATTTCAGCTGAATCAGCCCAAAACAAAAGTAGACTGCATCTATTCTACTCTTAAGTGCAATTATCAGTAAAACAAACAAAAAAATGAAGATGTTACATCATGTATTTTATACAGTATTCAGTAAACAATCTTATTCAGTACCTACACAGAACATGTAAAACTGCAAGTGAATGAAGAGGCTGACAGATTCCTATCTGATTTATTTAGCTATAATGGAGTTTGATCTTAGACGCAGTCCATACAAATCTTCTTTTTACGCAAGTATTTCTATTCACTGGGCAATAAGAAATAAGGGCTTGGCAATTATGCCTCTTATGAAATAACTCTGGAATGTATTTACATGCATTATACTTTTCAAAAATAAACTGCTGAGCTTCAGTAAAGGGTATAGCTTTGCTTTAAAAGAAAGTTAAATAATATTTTATGTAACAGACTTATTTAGCTGTTACCGGTTACACTTTTCTCTAAAATTTCTAAAATGTACATGCCACAAAAAGTGTTACATTCGTTGTAATAAGGGGGAACAACTATTTTTAAAATGAAGGCATTAATACAGTATTATGCATTATTGAATAAAAATAATGGACTTGTACTGATCAATTCTGTTTTGTAAATTTTACAACATGCTGCAGTGTTTTGTAGTATTCCTGCTGTTTGGTGCTTTAATCCATAGTAAGAGTTGATATCTGAACAGTTTTAAAATAAACTGCTTCTTATACATACAGTGTTTACTATGATTCTTTTCATCTCTCTCTCAGCCTTCAGCATCCATAACCAGAACTAGCACTTAAATACTCTATTGGGGTATTTAAATTAAGACTATCAGTTTTATTTTCAGGCAATTGAGTTATTAACCCAACTTTGAACCAGCCATTTACTTGGAAGTGCCTAGTTAACATGGGCTTGGCACTTTTCAGGGTATGCAAGGAAGCCGCATCAGGGAAAGAGCTGACAATCAGAGAGGCTTTTAAATTAATCTGATTGTTTATGGATTGTAACCTCCTTGGGGGGGAAAAATCACTATAATGCACCTCAGTTAGAAACTTCTCAACTGGCTTTGAACAAATTTCCCTTAGGCTGCTTTCACACACAGAGAAATAAAAGAGGTTTGACACCACCTTAAGTGCGAGGGATCAGTGCTATGGAATTCTGGGATTTGTAGTTTGTTGCGGCACCAGAGCTCTCTGACAGAGAAGGCTAAATCTCTCACAAAACTGCAAATCCCAGAATCCCATAGCACTGAACCACAGCAATTAAAGTGGTGTCAAACTGCATTTCAATGTTTCTTGCGGACATGAATGCCAAAGGGATATGGGCATTTTCAAACACCAAAACTAGCCCCCCTAGTACTGTGTTGAGCAGTCCTCCCATAAGAAAGACTGCAAAGGAGGACAAGGCACTGCAAAATGGAGGATATTCGAGGAAAATGGAGGGCAAGAGCACAGAAAAGCTAAAATCACTCTTAAAAGCCATGCTGCTTAGTCATGCTCAAAATGGAGGACACTTTTGGAATTCCCTCCTAGGCAAGACAGTTGAAATGTAGGGCATGCCCTGGAAAAGGAGGACATCTGGTCAACACCTGAGGCTTACAAGGTGCTGCAAAATGGAGGACATGCGAGATAAAATGGAAGACGGCCACAGAAAAGCTAAAAACACTCCTATAAAAATAAACCCATGCTTCCTTGTCATGCCCCAAATGGAAGACATTTTGGAATTCCTCCTGGACCTGGACAGATGGTTAAAATGCTGCTGGGCATGCACTGCAAAACTAGCACCTCGAGAACGAGGCACTGCAAAATGGAGGGCATGCAAGAAATAAATGTAGGACGTGACCAACTGAAACTTAAAAACACTCCCACATATATAAAGCTATGCTGTTTAGCTCGAAATGGAGGACGTTTTGGAATCCCTCCTGGACAGAAGGTAGGAATGTAGGACGTGCCCTGGAAAAGGAGGACCCCTGGGTCACCCTGAGGGCCGCGAACCGTAGGACTTTCGAGGGGAGAAAGTGCAGGACGTGACCAAATTAAGGCAAAAAAAAAATCACAAACTGTAGAAATATAAATTGTACTGTTTTTAATCTTCTGTGAGCCGCTCTGAGTCCCACTTTTGGGGAAAGGGCGGGACATTAATAATAATAATAATAATCCTTCTTAGTTAATACAGTACTCAAAATGGGGGGGCATTCCTGTTGGACAGAATGTAGGACATGTCCTGGAAAAGAAGGACGCCCGGAATGTGCACTTAATAATAATAATAATAATAATAATAATAATAATGGGGAACTCTGAAAAAGGCCGTCTTCTCCTTCATTGTGTAAATGCTGGGCGTGAGTTCTCCACTGAGGGGGGGAAACGAGAGGAAAGAGAAAGGAAAGGGCCTTAGTTTGGCGGCGGCCATTTTCCCTCCAGGCCTCTCTGTGAGAGGATGGAAGGAAGCCTTTCTCTGGCTAGAGGTACCGCACTACGCTCTACTTTAATTGCTCTGGCTGATTCCTGTTGCATTCTGGGACTTGGAGTTTAAAGAGGGGCCTTGTTGAGAACCCTCAGCCAGAGAGCTCTTAGGCCTCACTGAACTACAAGCCCCGAAATGCACCAGTCCAGGAGGCAGCCAGAGCAGTTAAAAGAGGAAGAGCAGCACTGGAAGGGTGTCGTGCGGTAATCTCCTGGGCCTCGGCCTCCCTTCCAGGGCGCCATGAGGAGGCGGCCGGGGAGCGGTCTAGTGGGGCCCCGCAGCCGCCAGGAGACGCTGGCCCTGAGGCAGGAGCTGGTCGGGTAGGCACTAGGCGGGCCAGTGGAGGGGAGGCCGAGGGGAAAGAGGCTCTGGGCCCTCGGGTAATGGCCGCCTTGCCTCTGACTGGCTGCCTGACCAGCAGCTCCTTCTTGTTGCTATTTTGGACTTCAGCTCCCAGAAGCCTCTGCCACGTTGGCCAATAGCGTGGGATTCTGGGAGTGGAAGTCCAAGGTCGCTTAAACAGCACAGTTTGGGGACCACTGATGTAGAGCGATCTGGTAGTAGCAGCTTTGAGGCTAACTGAAAAAATCGGCAGCAGGAGCTGTCCTAGACTTCAGTCCACTTCCTCAGATGCTTTTGGTGGAGTGGAAGCCAGACAGACATATTACACGCCATTGGTATGTGAGGATGTCATCCTCTTGAGGCTGAGACAGTGAGGCCCGCCCAGTGGGTTTCCCTGGCTGAGCAAGGGACTCCAACCCTGGTCCCCAGAGTCTCGATAGGCAGCATCCGCATTGCAGAAATAATCCACTTTCAGACCCTGGCAGTTTATTTTTATGCTTTATTATTACACTTTAATAAACTGCATTACACTTTGTTAACTGTAAAAGTTTATTATTACGCTTTAACAGTAGTTTATTGTGGAACCAGAAGGCTAAATGTCTCACAAAACAACAGTTCCCAGGGAATCCTGGGATTCCAAAATGTCCTCCATTTTGCACATGACTAAGATGCATGGATTTTCCTTTGCATTAGTGTTTTTAGCTTTTATTTGGGCCTGTCCTCAATTTTTCTTGAAGGTCCCCCATTTTGCAGTGCCTTGACCTCCTTTGCAGTGAGGGCATCTGGTCACCCTGTGTGGGATCCAAAGCAAATCACAGCATAGGATGCATCTACACTGGAGAAATAATGCAGAGTGACATCACTTTGGCTGCTGTGGCTCCATCCTCCAGAACCCTGCTCTTTCTAGTTTTGTGGGACACCAGCACTCTTGCTAAAGACCTTGTAAAACTACAAACCCCAGGATTCCCCAAGATGGAGCTGCAGGACTTAAAGTGGTGCCAAACCGAATTATTTCTAGAGAGATACCCATGCCTTGCTAATACTGCTCCCTCTCCCCATCCAGTCTAATTTAAAAAATATCTGTTTTAAAAATATTGCCTCCTTGCATGTCTCAATATGGAGCATTACTACAGCAAGATAGAGGTCAAGAAAAAAAATGTAAGTTGGAAATGACTTGAAGGCACACAACAACAACAAAGTAATGCTAAACGGGAACTCCTCCACAAGTATACCGGCCAACTTGCTCCAATTCTCATTCTCCTAAATCCTATTGTTAATTCTAACTAGATTAGGCCCTTTGAATCAGTGGGATTGACCTATGTATTGCCTCATCATCATTCAACCATTGATTGAATATGTGCACTCTAGTTGGGGCCAATGTGGAGTAGTGGTTTGAGTGTTGAGCTAGGACTCTGGGAGACCAAGATTCCAGTCACCACTTAGCCATTAAAACCCACTGAGTGACCTTGGGCAAGTCACACACTCTCAGCCACTCAGGAAGGCAAAGGCAAAGCCCCTCAGAATAAATCTTGCCAAAAATACCCTATAATAAATTTAGCTTAAGATCACCATAAGTCAGAAGTGATTTGAAGGCACACAACACGCTGTTAGCCAGTTATAGGTAACTGTTGAGAAGTCTTTCAGAAATGTCAGAAGCAGATACATGTCACAAACATAACCAAGTTGAACAAATGTAGCCATTAAAAACGTATTATATGAGAATTTCCACTTTTTACTTTAATCTTTCTTTCAGATGTGGCCCACCAGATGTTGTTGAACTGCTGCTCCCAGCATGACCAATGGTGAAGAATGCAAAATGCAGTTCAGCAGCATCTGTAGATCTACTATAACGACAACTGTCTGTTCTCCAGGTTCTTCCAGTCCTTTGTTAACTGGCACCTTTTCCATGCCAACATGTCCTCTGCCACCATTTTAAATAAGGAAATGTAGGGCCTGAACAAACAGGCCAAAATAAAGCTGCTTCGGGTCACTTGGGAGGTTTAAATGATGCATGTTTCCTAAGAGGTCGGAAGCTGCTCCAAAGCCACGCTCCAGTCATAAGTATTGGAGCACAGCTTTGGTGCAGCTTCTGGTCTCTTAAGATGTGCATGTCATTTAAACAGCATACCTCCAATGTGACCCAAAGCAGCTTTATTTTGGCCTGTCTGTTCAGGCCCATAGGCTTACCTACAAATTCGGTTTCTTTGGTTCCAGATTCTGAGAAAACAGCTCCTTTGAATATGCATCTCACTATACTCAGAGCCTGAAAAATTCCTACAGCTCAGCTGCATGCATGTTTCAGCTAACACTACACAGCTGGAACCCATACGTAAATTCAGTCTACTCTAATCAGGACTAATAACAGGATTTAGGACCAGGTGCCCAGTGTTAAGAGAGTAATTACTAGTTTTGCTGAAAATTAAGACTATAAGAACAAATTCAGTAAGACCTGAAATATTAGAGCCCATTACTGGTACATTAGATGATCCCCAGTAAACTGTTCATCAATGGGTGGATAGAAAATACCATGGGGCCCGTACAGACAGGCCAAAATAAAGCTGCTTCGGGTCACTTTGGAGGTATGCTGTTTAAATGATGAATGCGTCCTAGGAGGCTGGAAGCTGCACCATAAGCCATGCTCCAATCCTTTTGACTGGAGCATGGCTTTGACATGGCTTCCAGACTCTTAGGATGCATGCAGCATTTAAACAGCATACCTCCAAAGTGACCTGAAGCAGCTTTATTTTGGCCTGTCTGTACAGGGCCATAGTTTAGAATCACTCTGAAGAGGAATTCACAAGTAAGGTGAAATGCAAGACTCTTCAATGGCCCTGGGGACAAAGCAGTCTTTAATTTTGTATAGATAAGTTGTCTCCAGGTTCAGTTTCTGTCCTTCTGCTTACCTGGGCCCATTCTAGATCAGTTTCTAGCCTTATGATCACTTTTGCCAGATGAACAGGGGAGTGCAACCCCTGTTGACTCTCTCTGACTGGTCAGCTACTTTTGAAGAAATCCACCATGCCATCTTTTTTCATACCACCTTGTGAATGCTGGGCTTGGAGGCACAGTGTTATGGTGGCTCCATTCATTTTTGGAGTGGGCGAGTAGTGTTGGGAGGGTCCTTCTATCCTTTGGTTGTTAGCCATTGGGGTGCCCCAGGATTCCAGGGTATTGTTTCCTTTGCTTGTTACCTGTATGAAAACGTTCAGAGAAGTAATCTGTACATTTTGGCTGAAGTGCTGTAGTATGCCAGCATGTTGTAGTAGTTGGAGTATTGGACTAGGACTCTAGGAGACCATGGTTTGAATCCTTGCTCAGCCATGGAAACCCAGTGGGTGACCCTGGGCAAGTTGCAGTCTCTCCACCTCAGAGGAAGGCAACAATAAACTCCTTCCAAGCAAATCTTGCCAAGAAAACATCATGATAGGGTCACTTTAGGATTACAGTAAACTAGAAGGTACATAGCTGTGTCTCTCATTTCCATCAGTTGATCCTAGGCTGTAGAAACTTTATAAAGAGGTATCTAGAGGTGGATTTGAGCACCAAATCTGAAACTTTTTTACAAGATGAAAATATTGTTGACTGGAGTGGGAAAACATTTGATCTGGGTTGAGGTTTGTAACATGTTTCAGGAAAGAATTGCATTTCCCTTTCAATATGTATTCTGAAGATAATCCAGAACCCAGTTTTATCTAGTTGCAGTTGGCTAGGAGGGCCTTTTTATCAGCTTAGACTGGCTTGCCACCTGTGCAACTCATGCACAGATGAAATCACTCACAGAGATATCTTTAAAAGCTGTGGGCAAATGTTACAGCCTTCTTGGTCTTGCTGAGCTGAGGAGCGTAAGTGGGAACCCATGGAAGAAGGAAGGAATATGTGAAAAATTCATAAAAGGACGTTTATCTGAGGCAAAATCCAGTCACCAAAAGGAAGAACAAGATACTTTGGCCATATGGGAAGCAACTTTGCAATGGTTGCCCCTTTGTTTCTGCATTTAATTTGAAGTGCAATTACTAACCTTTACAATCCTGAAGAGTGTGGGAGCACCTGCAACAGGCCTGGGGTACTACTGGCCC
This sequence comes from Sceloporus undulatus, assembly GCF_019175285.1. Taxonomy (NCBI): domain Eukaryota; kingdom Metazoa; phylum Chordata; class Lepidosauria; order Squamata; family Phrynosomatidae; genus Sceloporus; species Sceloporus undulatus. The sequence continues at coordinate 94,818,578 of NC_056523.1, forward strand.
AGACTATCCTCAGGCCTCACACCTGTCAGCTTGATCCAACTGTTCATATTTTGCTGTCCCTGGCAGCATTTGTACTTGTCAGAGTAAAAAGGTGGAGGTTTTTTAAAAAAACAGGGTGATAAAAAGAGGAAGAGCTGGGTTGGGGGAGTCAATTAAACCGCTGGCTTTCCCATCAATACTGTGCTTTGTTTGTTTGCTTGTAGATTAACCTCAAAGGAATATAGCCTTCAAGGTGAAAACATTCCTCCACTCTTTGCTGCAAGGGTTCTACATCTAACATCTGAATCCCTGCCTTTTAACAGATCAGACTGGCAGGTATTAGGTCTGTGGTAGCTCCACACTTGTGAAATTGTTTAGCTCCCTCTCTTAAAAACCTTCATAGTTTAAGCAGATGATACACTTTTTCACTGCACCAAACTCTTAATTTTACATTTTATTTTACTGCTGGCTCTATATAAGTTTTTATCTACTAGTTTCCCCATTTTTATTGTAAGCTTCTTTGTGACCACTTATCCTAAAAATACTAAAATCCAAAAGATAAGCAAGCAATTTTGGAGGGTGTCTTACTTATTGTTTCACTCTTCTTCCTCAGATCCTCCTGCAAGCTTTTTTTCCCAGATGACCCGGTGAAGATTGTACGGGCAAAGAACCAATATATGTATGATGAAGATGGAAACGAGTACCTTGACTGTATCAACAATGTTGCTCATGGCAAGTATTAAACTGCATTCTTGTTAATTATTTCGTTCAGGCCCAGGTTACATGTTATGTGCTATGTTAATGTGATGGTTCATTTTGAATAGAAAAGTGATGCTTCTGCTGATTGCAATCTGCATTGAAAAAATGACAGGGTCTTAAATGCGCTATGCTATGTATCCCCATACCGTCATGGCCAGCTTTGTATGTGGCAGATATGTGTTTGGCCTTGATAAGAGAACTTGTATATATCCATTGGACCTCAGCCCTGCAACATCACAGCAAGCAATGTCAGTACAGTGGCTTTAAAACAGAATAAGGAAGAATTAGGAGCCAGCGTAGTGAAGTGGTTTGAGGGTTAAACTACGACCCTGGAGAGCAGGGTTCGATTCCTAGCTCAGACACGGAAATCCACTGGGTGACCTTGTATGAGTCAGATTTTAACCCTAAAAAACCTACCTTATGGTTGCTGTAAATTGGAAATGACTTGAAGGTGTACAACACAAAAGAGGGGAAAGACTGCATCTTACTTTGGAGCCACACTGGCACAGAAAGGTGGTGAGAAGGCTATTGGGCTTCGGTATAGCTTTTTTGCCAGTACTGTATATGATTTTGCACATGTCAAGGTTCCTACACCCTAAATTGATCCAGCCCCTAGTGTGGGGTTGGTGTAGCCCAGTGAGATGACTCATGGTGTCACCTCCCACCAGTGACCACCTCCTCCTCCCATTTCACACCATAGAGACTCCTTAGTCATGCTTTTTTTTTGCATTAACATTACTCATCAGTCATCATTCCCATATACCAATGAATGTCATGCTAACTGTTGTGACTTACAGAACTAGCAAAATTAAAAGTATACATTCAGATTACAATATCATATGCACCTCAATGTACTTACATATACATAGTGAAGATTTTGTTAAAATGTGATGTTCTGAAAAAAAGTTTAAAAAATTAATTTTTTTAGAAATTAAAAAAAAATTTTTTTAATCTGGGGCCTCTTCTTTCTCCTCCCACCGAGCTTCACCCCACTCTCACAATCTCTTAGAGCATTTTAAAGGGAAGCACACAAATGCCAAAGGTAGGTGTTTCAGGAGCAGTGGTATCACCCTCCCTTTATGGTGTCACCTGGTACAATCCGCACCTCGCTTCTCTACCTGCCCCTCTGCTTTTGCTGGGTGGGGTTTGTAGTGAAGCGTACTTCTGCCATCAGAAAGTTTTGGAATACTTACTAATATGACCAGATGTTAATAGCAGTCCAGTGTCATGAAAGAGTGAATAGATTTTGTATTAGCTTTCAGTCTGGGGGAAAATATGAAGGCTGGGAACAAACTGGGGGAATGAATTTTCCTCTATTCCTAAGCTCCTTGCACAATTATCATAGCTAATTTGGGGTGGGTGGATCACATTTGTACACTTTGATTTTCTTTGTTTGCTTCAGCACTATAACACTTGGGAGTTCATCTCACATTGTTCAGTGCAATAGTTAACAACAGCCCAAGCTCCTAATATTGCCAGCAATGGGGAATTTCAGTTTCGATCAGGGATAGTCTGGGTACCATTGACAGTGAGGGGATGCTGGACCACACCAGTGAAAGGACTACAATGCTAAGGACTAAATTTACCCCCAATAAAAGTTAAAGCAGTAATGTATGTCAGTGTTTAGCATGAAAAAAAAATATTCGGGAAGCCTAGAACTACACCCAGTTCTGGAACAGAACAGAGAGGTGTATAAAAGAAAGGTTTGGGAACTATGTACATATAAATGGACATAAAAATGGGCTACATTTCACCATCCAACCTATTTATTTTTCAGTGGGACACTGCCATCCAGAGGTGGTCAGAGCAGCACATCAACAAAATCTGATGCTAAATACAAACTCTCGATATCTTCATGATAACATAGTGGATTATGCACAAAAACTTTCTATGACATTGCCTGAAAAGCTCTGCATTTTCTATTTTTTGAATTCAGGGTAAGTCTGCTCTGCGTTCATTTATTATGAAGTAAACCATCTCTGAGTGTTCCCTGCCTAAGAAAACCCATGTCAACAGACAATTTGAAGGCACAACACATACGTACTCACACAGAAATATCCAGTGACACTCACCAATTTCCCTTCTCACTAACTCACCAATATCCCTTCTCACTAAGTACATGCAGGATCAACTCCTTAGCAAACAAACTTTAAATTAAATGGAAATAAATTATTTGGTTTTCATTACTCTTCTTCCATATCTTCTTTGTAAATCAGGTAGAGTATAATTTGTTCTCTCTAATAAACTGCATTTTATATTATTTTCCCACCTTTGCTTTCATTGGGTCAAACGCTTGGCATTTACTTGTACTTCAATATCTGTGTATCTAATGAAAATGAATACATAGAGGTCAGAATCTTCTTGGGGCATTATGCAAGTCTAAGGATTCATTATGCTAGCATAGTATTAAGGGAACGTAGAGAGTCAGTGTTAACAGAACTGAAAAACTGTCAGCTCCCAAGCAGACTATTTTTCCAATACCTGGCTTTTCAGTGGTTCACTTCAGTCAGAATGTTCTGGAAAGGCTAGTTTGGAAAATCCTGGGCCATAGGATTTGCTGAAACAGGTCGCTGACGAACTGGGAGCTTTCCTACCAAATGAGAACTTCCTCAACCTTCCCTTGCCACTGTTCTGCCTACAGGTTTCTTTACCCCAGAATCCATGCCACTGCCATCTCAAACTGGCATGGTTACCCTAGTGGAATGGACCAACAGGGTCTCAATTCTATTTCCCACCTTCACAGAAAAACTAAATTCAGCTTGCGCTATAGTCAAGAGTGAAAATCTCATTCATAAGAACAACAAAACACTAAGCAGATGGATAGGATGGGTGAAAACTGTAATGCTTACTGTGTTTCTTTTTTATGTGTGTCCTTGTTTTGTTATGTGAAATGTACATCTGAAGTCTGATTGCTTAGTTTTGTAAACTGTAGATACAAAACAGTAAAGCAACAGTGATGACAACTTGCCTGAATATGTACAGTGAGAAAGCTGCAGAACTTTCAATTTTAGATCAGAAGCCAACGATCTTGCTCTGAGGTTAGCACGGCAGTACACAAAGCATGAAGACATTATTGTTGTTGAACAGTAAGTAGATAAATGTTCTAAACTTTGAAAGAAAAAGTTAAAATCTTCAGTATAATGTTATTTTATACTATACAGGAACTTTAGTTAACTAGCACTTGGGGTTTCTTAATGCTATTTTATCTAAATGTTATATAATCCTTATTCCAAGAATCTGATAGCTAGGAATATACAGGTCAGGCCTAGACCTGCCTGTTGTTGTTGTTGTTGCTGCTGCTGTCTTCATCATGGTCATCATCCCTCCCTTTTCCCCATCTGTAACTCAAGGTTAAAAATTACAGTTAAAAAGCAATTAAACTGTCAAAAAATTTGAAACCACTTAAAACAAATAAAGGCCAGCACATGCCATACAAGGCCTGCTTCCCCTGGAAAATGCATTCTTGAAGTACTGCTGGAATAAAGTTTTCACCTGCTTGCAAAAAGGTAGTAGGGAGGTTGCCAATCTAGTATATCTGGGGAATTTCAAAGTGGGAGCAGCCACTGAGAAGACTCTCTTTGTTCCCACTGGATGTACCTGTGAGGAAGGTTGGTCAGAGAGATGGGCCTCCCCAGCAAAACTCAAAGCATGGGAAGGTTCATAAGGGAGAGTACAGTCCTTCAAATAATCTAGAACTGAACAGTATATGGCTTTACAGGTCATAGCCAACACTTTGAATTGTGCCCAAAAAGAGGCAGTCATGGAGCTACAAAGGAGTTGTGTACTCCCTGTAGCCGGTCCCAGTAAACAATTTGGCTGCATCTTATCTGGTTCCTTCAAACCATTTTGTGGATCCTTCCGTCCTATGTTGTTGCTTTTAACTATTAGCACTACATAGAACCTTTTAGGAAATTAAACAACACTCAGCTTATGAAATTGCCTATGATTCATTGATTCTTAGCTAAACTAGGATTTACAATCATACAACTAGTGTTTTGAGGAAACAGATTTTATGACAATAGCTTCCTTAAATAATGGGATAACAGTTGAAAGGCTATGCAAAGTACTTATTCCAGAGCAAATGTTTGCTGGAGTCTGGATGCTATAACATCTATACTAGATGTTATACTAGACCAGTATTTCCCAACTTTGATCCACCAGATGTTTTGGACTTCCAACTCCCAGAGGCCATATCCAGTTTGGCCAACTATCAAAAATTCAGGGAACTGAAGTTCAAAACTTTTAGAGGACCAAAGTTTGGAAATGACTGTACTAGTCTAATAGATAGTATGGAATTGACTTCACACATCTGATTATTTTTTTATTTTGTTTTAAGTGCTTATCATGGACATTTGACATCTTTGATTGACATAAGTCCATATAAATTCAGAAACCTGGGAGGCCAAAAGGAATGGGTCCATGTGGTATGCATAAAAAAGTGTTAGCCTTTTTAAAAAATTATTTAATTCACCTAAACCCAGGTGGTCTAGATAGTAGTTGTACTTTCTTTGGGCAGGCTCCTCTTCCTGACACATACCGAGGATTATATAGAGAAGACCATAAAGATCCAGCCTTGGCATATGCTAACGAAGTGAAAAAAATAATTGAACAAGCACATGAAAATGGCAGAAAGGTAAAATGAAGGCACCACATGGGATACCGCTGTTTTTCATATGGCTGCATTTGGATGATTAATTATTTCTGATCCTTCATAGAAGCAATTACACAGTGGTTAGTATACTTGGACTATGACAGTATTTAGTATAGTGAAATAGTACCCATTAAAGTATGAAAATCCACTGGATGATCTTTAGCTAATGTCTCAGAATTGACCAAAGTTTGGAAACAACTGTACTAGTCTAATACAGGATTGTAAATAAGGATGCAGTGTGAGAAGGAGCTGGGTATATCACATTGAGCTCACTGAAGGAAAGGCAGGATGTAAATGTAACTAATAGTGTACATGACCTATCAATGGAGTTCACCCTCCATATCATTTGCAAGCTTCAGTGCAGAGATCCAGGTTTATGTGAACATTAACATTATGTTAACATTAACTTGTTTCCTGTCACATCCTTTGGATGTGACAGGAAACTCTGACTCAGCACCAGTTAATATACCAGCCATGGCATTCATCCCCTTCTTCATATACCATGGTTTCTGAAACCATGGCCAACATAACTCTTATGGCAGAATTGAAACCTCTTTTCATATCTATTCCCAGTTTAGTCTGCCCCGAAACACTTTCTAAATCTATTATTCTGTTACCAGGTGGGTGGGTACAGGTTCTTTTTGTGTAGCAGCAAAGACAAGTAACCTGCTACTGCACAGAAGCAATTCTGTATAAGGAGCATGGACCAGAGCCTTTGACCAAAATAATGAAAACACATTTCTAAATATTTGACACATGTATTTATTGCTACCTTTGCTATTACTATCTGTAGTTTGCTGCATTTTTTATGGAATCTTTACCAAGTGTTGCTGGACAAATCATCCCACCTGTTGGTTACTTCCAGAAAGCTGCAGAGTAAGTATTTCTACTTACCTCTTATCTCTCATTTCCCCCCATTTAATTTAAACTGGGTTTTTTTTTGGGGGGGGGGGACTCATTATTTCAAAAATACAACAGACTGCTGGGATACCTTCCACGAGATCCAGCCAAAAATTTAAATTCCACATATAGCAATAAGAATTAAGTGCATCTCGCTTGCAATCTCTGTGACTTGTAAATATTTTAACTTGCTTTTGAGGAATTATGCTGATTACTGCTGCTGGTCAGAGATTTGTAGTGGGGTATTTTAGTTGAGTTTTATGATGTGTCTCACTTCAGATTTGAGTACATTAACATCTAGAATCATCAACCTATAACATTCCTACATGAGTTTTTTTTAAAAACAACCACTAAATTATCATTGAGAAATATGATCTAGCATCCTGTTCAACAACTGTAATGTTAACAAATTGTAATTTAACTTTTACGGCCACTGCACCATCACAACAACTCAAAGTTTCCCAAACACTGCCCATTTCAGCTGTGCTGCCCCCCAACAAGGCCATTTCCAAGTTCCCAGAGTGGGATTGAGGGAAGCAATTTTGTGTCCAGCCCTCTTCCACCAGCTGATTGCATTGCCCCACTTGCTCTCCAGCAGTTCAGAAATAGCTGTGTTGGGGAGCTACACAGCTTAAGAGGGTAAGTTTTAGGGGACAACTTTGGGAGACATAGGCATGTCTCCAAAGGCACATCTCCTAAGGCAGGATCTCAACCAAGAGTTTATTAACTGATCAGACTGGTCTGCATTTCTGTATAACTCTGATTTTCACTGTCTTTAACAGGCACATACACAAGGCAGGTGGTGTATTCATTGCTGATGAAATTCAAGTTGGCTTTGGCAGGGTGGGGAAAAGTTTTTGGGCATTTCAGCTTCAAGGAGAGGATTTTACTCCTGATATAGTTACTATGGGAAAACCAATTGGTAATGGACATCCTGTTGCTTGTGTAGCAACAACGAAAGAAATTGCAGAGGCTTTTTCAGCAACAGGAGTAGAATATTTTAACACAGTAAGTATAATTCTCCCTTTTGAATTAGAAGTTGTTAATTTTGTTGGGTGGAATTTATATAATGTTTTCTGTGCAATTACAAGTTGAGTATCCCTTACCTGAAAGTCCAAAATGTTCCAAAAATGCAAAGCATTTTTCATGGCTGGTTGAAATGCTGACAACTTTGCTTTCTGACAGTTCAATATATGCAAACAGTTTCATGCATGAAATTTAAAATATTGCATAAAATCATCTACAGGCTATATGTACTATATGTTTATAAATGAATCTTATGTTAGATATCTCAAGTATATGCAAATATTTCAAAATCCAAAGAAATCCAAAACAGTTCTGGTCCTAAGGATTTTGGATAAGGCATACTCAACCTGTACATTCAATTCAGATTAAAAACGATACATGGTTCTAATGCAATTATGTATAAAACTTTATATCTCTGTCTTGTGGTTCTTCCCCACTGGCTTTAGTTTGGGGGAAATCCTGTGTCCTGTGCAATAGGAATAACAGTCTTGGAAGTTATTGAGAATGAAGAGCTTCAGGCCCATGCTCTTCAAGTGGGCAGCTGCCTCATGGAACTACTCTATCAACTAAAAGCAAAACATCCTCTCATTGGTGATGTCAGGTATTAATTTCTTAACCGCCTAGTCTTATTTAACTAAAATGTTCTCTATTATTCATTCCTTTCCTATTGTCGCTTGCTATACTCTTCCCTCCGCCCAAATGGGATTTAAAAATGAAAAGCCAGTTTATTCATCAGAATTTTATTTTGCAGATTTATTATTTGCTGTTTATTGGGCTCACTACTTTTTTCTTGTTCATAAAAGAGGTGTTGGCTTATTTATTGGAGTAGATTTGGTACAAGACCAAAACAAAAGATCACCTGCTACTACAGAAGCAGAGTTCATCATAACAAGGTATGTTAATCCACTTTTAATTATGCACTCCACAAATAATAATCTTACACTCCTTTTAATGTAGAATCTTGTGGCACCTTTGAGATTGACTAAAAGAAAGAATTTGGCAACATGAGCTTTCCTAGACTTAAGTCTACTTCCTCAGATTCATTTGGAGCTAAATGTATCTGAGGAAGTAGATTTAAGTCTAGGAAAGCTTCATGCTGCCAAATTATCTGTGGGCAATCCCTATGAAACCTCCCTACTTAGAAGTGTAAGCAGATAGGATGGAGGAAGGCAGGAATCTTTCCAGTCACCACAGCTACATGTTCAAATACAATTTTTTAAAAAAATTAACATTGGCTGCTGTAATTTCAGCCTACTAGCTCCCAAGCGAGCATGACAAAAAGTTTCTGTATCTTTTCCTCAGCAGTGGAGGACACCAAGGTTCTTTTTACTAGGTAATTCACAAAGGCATGTTTTGGAAATTTCTGGAGGTGTCAGACCAGGCAGGGTGGACTTAACTTTGACACATAGCATTAAGCAGAAAAATACTACAGTGGTACCCCGGGATACGAATGCGCCGCCTTACGAAATTTCCGGGTTACGAAAAAAACCCATTTAAAAAAACTGTTCCGGGTTACGAAGGTTTTTTCGGGTTACGAAAAAATTTTTGGTGCTTTTCGGCGCTATTTCACACGAAATCGCGGCTTTTCCCCATTAGCGCCTATGGGTTTTTCGGCTTGCGAAGTATTTCGGGTTACGAAAGCGGCGGCGGAACGAATTAAATTCGTAACCCGGGGTACCACTGTATATGTTGAAAGGTGAGTGCCGCCATAATTGGACCAGTCTTATTCTTGACAGAAAAGCCTCTTGCTGGCCAGAGCTCTGTGATCTCACATTGGCAAGAAGGCATTACTAGCTGGCAGATACATTTTTGGTCAGCCTGTGTTATAATTAACTTGTTACTTCATCTAACAATTTTATTCCCCCCCCCCCCCGGGGTTATCTTTGTTTTTAAAAATCTAGATTGAAGGAAGAATTCATTATGCTGAGTACAGATGGTCCTGGCAGAAATGTACTGAAATTCAAACCACCACTTTGTTTCAATACAAAAGATGCAAAGCTAGTTGTCGATAAACTTGATCAGATATTAACAGGTAAGAAAGCATGGTTAGAATGGTTGATGTGCAAAAACTGTAAAGGCCAAGGATTGGGTAGCTGGATGTGCATTGATGTTTAGGCCCATTTAATGAAGGAACTGAGTCAGCTTATCCCTACCTATATACACTAAGGACCACTTGGGACCTATTTCAGCTGTGCAAATGGCATACAGTCCCATCTCATGAACAGTATTGCCAACAAGCCTTGAAGATATTCCTCAGAATTTTTTACCAAAATCCCTGGAATTCCCCAATATTTACCAGAATATTCAGTCAAAATCCCCAGAAAGAAATTAAATTCCCCAGATTCTGGGGAATTCCCTGGAAATTGGCAATGCTGCTCATGAATTACCTACCTTGAAAAACATTGGGGGGGGGGGGGGGAGTTAGGGAGATCAATTCCTATTTCCTATAGATACTTATATTAAAAGAAGGAGACTAGGCTAGAAGCTGTTTCCCTGCATTGTTAGTTTGTACAGTATACAGAATGTGGGTTTGAGATGTATCTGCTTTAACAGACTATGTATCAATGCTGCACAGTTGTAGCAGTTTGATGTCATTTTGATCTCATGGCTGTGCCATAAGCAAGGATTCCAGATATTGGGAGATTGGTGAAATACTTAAAATTCTTTGCTAGGCGGCTCTTGTGTTGTAATATAGAGAAGCACACTATACTTATGTGTACCTTACCAAACTACAAATACCAGGATTCCATAGGAAAGAGACGTGGCCATTAAAAAATTATTCATCCCCATTCCATATAATTATTGTGGATCATAGACAGCTGAATGGGGAGTGCACCATATCAGGAACAGTTACATTTTATTTATTTCAAAAAGAATGCAAATAACTGGACACTACAAGCAAGGGACAAGATCACACAATTCTGATCACACATAAGCAGCTTAATAAAAGTCTAAGTGAAGACAAGGCCCAATTAACACAAGCCACTTTTGATATTGCAGAACAACATGTGCTCCAGTGGAGGGGGGAAGGGTGTGAGGAACACAACAAAGTTTTAAGAATGCCTTCAGAAAATTTACTAAGATTTTCACTGCTGTTGCCCTAAGTAGATGGGAATTCACAATCTAATTTCTGGCTAATCTTCTGCAGAATTAGAGAAAGGAGACGCCTAGAGAACATCATTTCCAGTACTCAAAAGGATAAATTTTCAGGTAAAATGATAAGAACAGAGTCAAATGCTCCATGAAGGAAATTATTTAATTCATTAACCTGAATAATGGCAACGTACCCAATTATATAGCAACAACACAAGCTACTACAGCATGTCACTAAAAGAAATTAAAATTAATAATTTGTCTAGAATGTGGATATTTAATTCTTTCATTCCATCTCTTACAGGTCACAAATGAGGCGCTGAATTGTAATCTATTTCTTTAATACTTAATTTTAAAATGTAATAGCCTGCAACTATTCAGTCTATTTTTATTGTAATACAGATGGTATAGAAGTATGCAGCTCTGCTCTACACTTCTTCTCTGCAATGCTTCATAGAATGTGGAAAAAAGCAAACAATATCCAGAAAATATAAGTTGTCACATTTGTATTTTCCTGTTACATCACTCCTAATTTCTCCTTGTATTACATTATTGCCACCCTTCAGTCTTACATGCATGTTTTCTTCTATTCTAAAAGTAATTTAACAATGAGATAAAAATCTATTTAACATCTAAATATCAGCATGTGAAATATACAGCAACTTGTGGAATCTTCTATGTTGTAAAGCACAGCATCTCTGATTAGTTTTGTTTGCCAAAAAGAAAATGAAATTCCCACTACCAGTGATGGTAGTTGATAGATCAAATTCATTTGTCAATAAAAGTCCCAGCTTTCCCACATTTTCTTTCTCGCTGATTTGTCTCACCCCACCCACACACCCCAGTGCTCATTATTTTTCACTTTCAGGTTCCTTCTCTTCTCCCTCTGCCAAACTACCAGGAAAAAGTAACTTCTTTCTCCTCTTGAAAAATGTCTGAAAAATTCTGGCATCGCAAAGAGTAGCAGTAAATTGTCATAGAGGGCCTGTGAAGAAATAAGTTCCTCATGCCGTAGACACTAGGGCACCAGATCCCTTGTGTCTAGATTTATTACTTAACTAAAATTTGTTAATCCAACTACGCCAAATCATGCTTACCTAGGTTTTACTGTATTTTAAGCTAGGCTGGAGCCAGGGAAATAAACAAAACCCTCATTATTACAGATTCATGATCAAAGGGAGCTATTCATGCTTACCTTTAAACAGCTAACTGACTTGGTATTCATCAAAAGTTTAATAAAATGGCAAGTACTCTAAAAAGCCATTTTCAAAAACCACACCCCCTCAAACTTCCCATGCCTGTGTATCTGCAAATCTTACTTGGTATACCTTCACTAAAGGTAGGTAATTTTGCCTTGTCTTTGTATCAGCAGAACAATTATATGATACTTCTAGTGCTACCCAAATAGAATTTTATTTCTGTATGATTGCAGTTCTGTATTTTCTAGCCACATTGGAACCTTGGTATTTCCTGGGGCTTGGTTCCACGACCCCATGTGAATTCCAAAACCCATGGATGCTCAAATCCCGTTATATAAAATGGTGTACAGCAATGATGTCCCTAATACAAAATGGCAAAATCAAAGATTGTTTTTAGAATTACTTTTTAAAATATTTTCAAGCCATGGATGGTTGAAAACACGGATACAGAGGGCTGACTGTATTGGGAGGGGAACATTTTTCAGCAATTCCTTTTAATTTGCACTAAAATGCATTGTTCAGATACTGTAATAGAAACTGTGGCTAAAATGTGTTTTTTTCCTATAGAGGTAAAAGTGTGCTGCTGTACAAATGACAGGCAATAAACCTGCCTGATTTATCACTACACATGATCAAATGAAGCCTTTCAACAGGCAAAAGTGTTAGCATCAACAGCAACTGAGAAATTGTTCTTTGCATGGACTACACAATTAAGTGTCAGAAAAATTAAACTACAGTTTTAATTTTAAAGCCCTGTTTATTGCAACAACTGACATGCTTTGACAGGCAAACGGTGGTCTATAAAATAGTGAGAAAGCAATTTAACTGGAGCCAAATTACATCCACTAGCTGTGAATTTAAATAGTTCTATTTTAGGCCAACAACCTGAATTATTATACAATGAAAATAAAACTAGCGTAGATCATAATATGGCTTGCCACTTATCCCCTTGAATAAGAGAGAGCCCCCATCTTAACCATGGCTAGCATATACTTTTTAACAATTAGTATTAACCAGAATTTGAACCCGGTGTTAAAACAAGTCGGTACTAAATATGACAAAGGGGAATAATTTGTACACCTGAGAAAGATGCACACAAGGGCATAACCTGGCCAGTCATCATTCCCTTAACTATGATTACACAACAAGCTCCATTACTATGTACAGCAGTCCCATGTCAGATAAATCATTTGTCTGCATCCAAAACTGCAAATTTATAATATTCTTCAAGCAGCTCAGCACATACAGTAAACAAGGATAAAAGTCTCCCTCCCTTTGAAGTCAGAACCACTAACTATTTGCTTTAAAAATTTAATAGCATGACTACAAAAATGCTCATAATAACTAACTTCGCAGTAGATATAAGAGTGAAATAATCTGGAAACAAAAGTAGTACTGAAACTTAAAAACTTTTTAGTCAACTTTAATATTAACCTAGTAGTATTAGCATTAAATGTTTACGTTTTAAGCAATACTAAAATACATAACGGCACAAATTCAGTTGGGATGATACTGCTGTAGTCAGCAAATTATTCTCTTAAATCCAAGGCTGGCTTCTGATATAATGCATACAGAATCTATATAAAGAGTCTGGAGTTTTTTTAATATATGGTACTTGGCATGTTTCCAAATTTCTAGTAACAATCAAACTGAACTTGTATATACCAAAAAAAAGCAGATTTTAATCTGGAAACCTGTCTAACATTGCCTCCTGTGTATGAATACAACCTTAAACCCTATGATAGCTTGTGTCCAGTTTTACAAATAGGTTCCCTCTAGATTCCTGTGACTCTAAATCCTATCAAGCCAATCATTTAAATACATGCTTTGGCTGAAAGCTTCAACATGTTTTATTTTTATTTTCCCCAGCTTTGTAAGACTTTGAACCTTTAACAGTTTAACCAATCTTTGCTGGTTAGTCATCAACTGTAAGGTTAGTACATGTACCTGTCACTAGCATTTCCATTGAAATTCTAGGACTTCTTTCCCCTGCTCTGTAACAGATAGCTGGAATAATGGCACAGGATACTGGATTATGCTTTTTTATTCAAAAGCTAGAATAGCATCAATATCCATGTCATGGTGAATCAGAACACATGTAAAATACCTTACAATACATTAGATTCCAAAAAGGTACCAAAAAGTACAGTAAAATTAACACTTCCATTAAAGGAAATGTATGACACAAAACCAATACAAAATAAAAAGGTGGAAAGTGACACTGGTTCCCTAAGATGCATCTTATTCTGTACAACTGGAATAACGTAGTTCACTCTAAGAGGCAATCCCTAGATGCAGAGCTGCAGCTTTAAGCAGACTCTCAAAATCAGTTTCAATTTAACCTATCAATAAAATCATTAAATCTTCAGCAAGGCTGAAATTTGCACACCACACTGTCTAGACATCTATTATCTGCAAATATTAAAGAAAGACATTTCCAGAGAGCTCTTCAGATACACATAACAAGCCATAGAAATGTATTGTAAAGTTAATTTTGGTACATAATTGTAATGTCCATCTACAGCACTGAGTACAAAACCGATGCAGTAGTTTTCTCCATTAGAGCATGCCACTGCATACCTGAATACCTTTGATCAATATGGCTTGTAGTTATTCTGATGACCACGTCTTGGAGCCTTCCCATAATTTGAACCGCCTTGACCTATGAATAAGAGATCAAATGCATTAAACTGCTATTTAGTAATGCTTGCATATACCCAATACAGTTTTTTTACTTACTGTAATCACAGCCCGGTCCATATCCAAAATACCCATATCCTGAATAATCATAGCCTCCATAGCCATAACCCTGGTTCCAGTAATTGTCATAACCTTGATTCCAATTTTGACTTTGAGCTATAGAAAGGAAAACCATCCACAAAATCCCATTTTAGTACAGACATATGTTTTAGAATGTGTCCATTCTAAAATAGTACATGCAATACGTACCTCTTCTTCCACCTCTTCCTCGGCCACCCCCAGAACCAAACTGTTGTTGCTGATAGACTTCTTTTGGCTGTGCTACCTTTATCTCACACTGAAAGACAACATTGTATATTAAGAACATTCAGTTTAGACATTTATGATCCCACAGCAATAGTTCAATTAAAGAGCTTAATCTTCATTTTGTGTTATGAATGCAAATAAGTTTTTGCTGAAATCTCTACTTGCCCCAGAACATTTAGCAATGTGCCAGAAGTTTAAAAAACAATGGCTCACCAATATATCTTCAAAAGAATTGTTTGATTAGAATGAATCATGATTTAAAACTAATACCAGCCTTAGTTAAAGTAAAGTATGTTCATCCTAAAGTATGCACCTCCAAAATACAGTCTGCTCTCCTTATAGGCGGGCTTGCCTTTCGCGGCTTTGAGCTCACGCGGAAGGCAAGCTCAGGCAGAAATACTGGGGTGCGTACTCATGCCGCCACCCCGTGCGTTGCCGCAAGCACACACCCCATTATTTCCTATGGGGCTTGAGCATACGCTCTTTTCCCAATATGCCGGGGGGGATGTATCCCCTGCATATGGGGAGGGCAGACTGTATAAGTTTGTACTACATATCGCAAGCTGCACTACCGTCTGCGTATAGGTCTATATCTGGCATATCAACCAAGGAATTAGAACACATAGAAACACATTTTAGAATATATATATATTAAAAATCCGTCGAGGTTTTTTCACCTATTTGAAGAAATTTTAATGTGGTTATCCAATCATGCTGATCAACGATTCTAAAGGTCCTAAGTCATCAATAATCTGCCGCTAAATTTTAAAAAATACAGTTCTAAAATAATCTTCATCTAGTTGTTAAAGTGCCTCCCCTTATATCAACCTTCCATTTCAGTGGTTTTGAACATTCTGCACCTCTATTAACTGAGGTGGTGTTCTGTAAATATTTGCTATAGCAAAACCTACCTGGAATCATTAACTTCACTTACGTTGGAATGGCTTGCCGGAAGAGATTTGCCAATTATCCTCATTGGAGGCTTTTTAAAAAGCGACAAAAACCTTTCTCTTCCGGCAGGCCTTCCCCAAGTGGAAACTGCCCAGAACCGATTCTACCCGTCCTCCTTACTGTATCTCCTCGTCATTCGCGGATTGTAGAATAACTTTGTAGCATAGTATTGTTATATATTTTAATCATGTTTTATGTTAAATTTATAGTTTGGGAGGGAGGGTTTTATTGTTCTTATATTGTGTATCGTATAAACTCTTGTTACTCGCCTCGATAAATAAATATTTTATTTTATTATTATGTCTCCCCAGAGATTGATGGGAGTGCAACTCCCAGATGCCCTAGTCAGTAGTGAAGAATACCACAGGTTGAAATCCAACAACATCAGGAAGACTACATTTTGTTCACCTCATATTACATATTCTTATGTTTTCTGTTAAAGACTTACTTCTAATATTAAAAATGAATTTTTAAGATTTTTTAAAAGGAAATCTAAGTTTAAAGATTCACAGATTTTGGACTGTTTCCTGATCTCTCTTCCCCCTGCTCCATAAAAATCCATCTAGAGGACAAAGATCACTCCAAAAAGATGAGGACCAGGCCGTGAAGCTTGTTCAAAATAATCTAGTAGACTTTTTATGGTCAGAGCTCCACTCACTTCCACCTCACACTAAATAGCCCCAATATGTCCCATCCACACATTGTGCTCTTCTAATGAAACTACTTAGAAATGGGGGAGGGCTGTGGTATGCTTTAAAATTCACCAATATTTGGATAGAACTAATTTCTAGTGCTAACTAATCATATACTCTGTGTGTATGTGTATAATATGTACCTTAAAGTACCTGTCAATTTATGGTGACCCTTTGAATTTCACAGGTTTCTTAGGCCAGGAATACAGAGGTGGTTTTGCTAGTTCCTTCCTCTGAAATATAGCCCATAGCACCTGGTATTCATTGACAATGTCCCATCCAAATACTGGCCATGGCTGACCCCGCTTCCAAGGTCAGACATGATCTGGTGCCTTTAGGCCTATGTTCTAGCAAATTAGTATTCTTACGATACAAAAAATGTCCAGTTTAGCATGAAAAGAACATCACTTAAATAACCCTGTGCTCTTCTGTGTCTTTCTGCCCTATAAACCCAGCTTTAATAACTCATTTCCAATTTTACAAAGCTAGGTACTTAGCTTTGAAGCCAGCATCCAGTTGCTAATGGGCATGAGTGACTTAGTATTACACTGCATAGCTATTTTTTGGACTTCACAAAAGGCATCCAGCAACAACTCTCCCATCCACATCCACAGCAACAGCCAAGGACTACTGTTCATGCTCTGTTTTCCCAAGGTACTGAATGGGTATTGTAGTATTCCTGGACTCATTCTGCCTACTCTTGAGCACTTAGGGAGAAAGAAGCAACTTTATTCTGGGGAGGTGGAGTTACTGGATGTACCAGATAATGCAGCCTCCACTACTACCTCATTCTCTACCAGTGCAACATTGGATATTGGCATGAAAATGAAAAGCCGTGGTCTACAACAGTGCTCTTCAAAGTGGTGGTCTGTCGACTGGCACTGGTCCTTAAGCTATTGGTTGCCAATCTGTGGAAATTTCCAGGAAAGGAAAGCTGTAATCTATGCGCACAAATATGGTACAAATCCCTGGCATATTGGGAAAGAAGCCCTGTCAATCCCCCACAGACAGATTGAAAGTATTGATTTACACAAACTCTTCAGACAACTACATATACTCCTAGTTGAAGTCCTTACTCTGGACATAATGGCATTTGTTATAGGTGAGACAAATGGTGGATAATTAACATGTGTTGATGTTACATTTTAAGTGACTCTTCCTCACCTGATGATCTGTGAAGCCTATACAGATTTCCTTACAGTATGTTATGCCATGTAACTACTCAAATCCTGCTACATGTAAATTTCTCACATTATGAAAAACAGTGGTTGTATTTACTTCACATTATCATGTAAAATATTTTTTCCACAGAAACACTTACTCATTTCTATGCAAAATGCTATACAGTTCACCATCCGCATTTGGCTTTTGCGGATTTGATTCGTATGTTCCCTTTAGGTTCAGCAGTATGTTTCTGCCAGATGTTGACTATAGTCACACTGGAGGACCTAGAGATTTCTAGAAAGGTGTCCTTTCAGATTGAAAAAAGTTGTTTTTTTATTTGCATTTTCACAGGGGCCCTGTGCCCCTAACCTCAGCAATTGTGGAGGGCCCACTGTACATGGTGATTCAAAAAGAATGGTTTTACACCATTCGTTTTTAATCACCCTGTATATTTTTAGTGAGAACATACCTCAAACATTTTAATGTATACAGAAAAGTGGGAGGTGAGCACTTTTCCTGCAGTTGGTCTGTAATTCTGCAGTGTGGGGGGCTGCACAATTTAGACTTGGTAATCACAATAATCATTTGTCAATGTTTTAGGCACAACCCAATCAACTGGTGGTAAGGCTTCCACATGCAGGACCCTAATACTTTGTTTTCCCCTCAACCTCACATATGGTGTCTGCAGGCATCATCCCAGTTCACGATGGGATTCCTATTGCTCATGAACCACAAAAAGAGGTTCCATGCCAATAGGTTCCTTCCAAAAGCACTGAACCCAACGTGTTCACTGTCACAGCAACCACTCATTCATGTTTATCCAAGAAACATGATTTACCACATATACTTGATTTAAAAACCAATCTTTTTTCTAAATGTCTTCTAACAACCATTTTAAATTATAACAACCATTTAAATTAAACAAAATTATTCAAACAGTGTTGAAATTACTTCTAAAATCTAATACAATGTTTTAGGGATAGAGTGCACTTACCTCTGAACAAATTAATAAGAAAAGCTATAAATGGAGGCATTGTATTCTAACAGAAAGAAGACTAAATCCACCTGTT
Organism: Sceloporus undulatus; assembly: GCF_019175285.1. Lineage (NCBI taxonomy): Eukaryota > Metazoa > Chordata > Lepidosauria > Squamata > Phrynosomatidae > Sceloporus > Sceloporus undulatus. The sequence continues at coordinate 94,837,068 of NC_056523.1, forward strand.
AATCCCAACTAGAATAGATTTAGAAGTATGTAGTACTTGGACGAATTCTGCTATTAGTCCCAATTGGTGTAGGCCCCACTAAGTTAATGAGAACTTGATAAATCAACACTTATGTAAATTTAATTAATTCTCTGGGTCTACTTTAGCTGGACCTAAGAATTTACATAAAAATAAAAAGTATACCTCTATGTCAACTCCTCCTAATGATTTAATTCTTAAAATTAGCCACTTTATTAATTTATGATTTCTTACCTTGCTACCACTAACATTGTGGAATTTTTTCTCCAATATCTTCTTTACTGGATCTTCTTCTTTAAAGGTGATGAACACAAAACCTCTTCTTTTATTGGTCTTTGGATCCATTGGAAGTTCAATTGCCTCAATCTAACAAAATATAATTTGTGTGCAAAGTGTCATTAGAGGTACACATTTCATTACATCACCCAGCAATTAAACACAAATCTCAGAATCCATTGTACATTAATCTCATTTTAAAAGAAGCTAGATTAAACTCTTCAGGAGAAAATTAAGAGTTCTCCAAATATCTATTTCATATATACAAAATACTACTGTATTATACAATAATAGGGTAGCAATATACTGGCCTGTGAAATTGTTTACATATCCCTCTGAGTTAAAAACAGCTTAAGGAAACCATTTGCAGAAAAAAATGTAGTCAGGGAACCTTTAAATGTTACAAGGTAATAACATTTGAGATTTGACCACACAAATTCACACTATCAGAAATCTACAGACATTGTGCACAGTGGTGCATGGGCCAATGTAACAATATGGCTGTATGCCAACTTTCCATGATCTTTCCAACTCTTGATGTGTTAACCAAATTCACTGAGTAGTTTGAATAAATAAGTATGTTTTCATGTACTCTCTCTTATGTAGCAACCAATTTTAGTCACTTTGTACCCCATGTTTCTAATGAATATGGATCCGATACCAGTTTTTTTACCGGTTTTCACATCAAGGTTAACTTGTAGAATACTCACCTCTCCAAACTCTCCAAAATATTCTCTAATCTTATCTTCTGCTGCTTCTGGATTAAGTCCACCAACAAATATTTTTTTCACAGGATCCTTTTTCATTGCCATGGCCTTTTTAGGATCAATCACACGTCCATCTAACTTATGTTCTTTCTGCTCCAAAACCTAAAAATAAACAAGAAATCAGGATGAAACAGTCAAGAAAGTTATTAAAATGCTAAATTATTAGGGTCTTAATCCTGCAAACTCACTTTGTCAACACTTGCTGCTTCTTTGAAGAGAATGAATCCAAAACCTCTTGATCTGCCTGTATTAGGATCCATCTTTATTGTGCAGTCAGTCACTTCACCAAATTTTGTAAAGTAATCTTTCAAATCTTTTTTGCTGGTATCCCAACTGAGGCCACCAACAAACATCTTCCTGTTGACAATTTAAAAATATAACTTTAGTGCAGCAACAAAATAGGGTCCCGTATAAGAATGGTAATTGCAATAATCCTAGACAAGAAGTAATTTTAAAATGGTAATAAAAATAAGTAATTACTGCTAAGTGAATTAGGCATTTACTTCCTAGTATCTGCTTACTTATAAACACCTGAAATCAGTGAATGCACAATCATATGTGGTACTGTTAGCAATTTATTGGCTTTTCTAAATAATTCAATTTTACATTTCGAATACAATGGGCACCTGGTATCTGCTGAGGTTTGGTTCCAGAACCGCCAGTGAATGCCAAAATCTGTGGAAGGGATAATGGGATACTGAAATGGTGCCCCTTATATAAAATAGCAAAATCAAGGCTTGCTTTCTGGAATTTAGATCTTTTTTGAATATTTTCAAGCCATGGATGGTTAAATCCCTGGATAAGACTCCCTGGATATAAAGGGCTGACTGTATCTCCTCTTAAGTTAACAGCTTAAACAGCATTGCTTAAATTCAACTGTCAGTCCCAACTGAGAACAGATCCATTAAATCACTGGGATCCTAGAAAATCAACTTCTATCCAAAGTTCCATGAATTCAGTGGGTCCATTCTATTTGTGACCAACTGGATTTAAGCCTATAGATTAAATCAGGGTGGGGAAGTGTGTCTCATAGAACCTCATTCTGTGGTCCCCAAAGCCACCAGCCCCGTATTTAAAAGAATACAAGTAATTTTTCAAGCAACAACAAGCTCAAAATTGCCACAAAATGCAAATTTTGCCAGTACAGCCTTTTCAATCCCCAATTACCTGTAAATATTTATAAAGCTTTCCAAAATTGTCCCCAAAATTAAAAAAACCTTAAAACTAGCCAAAAACAATACCAGAAATGACATGATGTCACTTCCAATTGTGTCACACACACATTGGTGTGGCCTGAGGAGGAAGTGAAAAGCCCTCCCCCCAATTCTCACCATACATGTTCACTTCTGTGATAAATCTAACATCACATTAGTACAGTTGGCTCTCCACATTTGTGGCTCTGACTTTTGATGTTCTTTCTAGGAATCTCCAAGTCATCCAAGTGCAACTCTTCTGGAAGTTGACCATGGAGTTGTACTGAAGAACCTAGAGATTACTAGCAAAAACACTTCTCTAGGCATTAGTAGGTCCTATAGAGCAACTCTATGGTCACTATTTGGCAGATGTCGGCCACAGAATTGCACTGGAGGACCTAGAGATTCCTGGAGAAGTGTTCTCTCAGTGCTTTTGTATTTGTGGGTTTTCCATTTTCCTGGGGGTCCTGTGGCCCTAACCCCAGCAAATGTGGAGGGCCCTCTGCATACAATCTGCTGTACACTAGCCTCCTCTTTTCCTCCCCACCCTTGGTAAAGATTTGTTCTCCAGAGAAGATTCAGAAGGTGTGGGTGGGCATGCACTTCTGCTTCACCTAACAGAAATATAAATTCCACCAGAAGAATGACAGATCTAAAGCATGGTACAAAGTGGTATTTTAAGTAAAAGCAAACAAAAAACCCACAACCTTAATCATAATAACACTTTTTTCAGCAGAATGTGTCATAAAAACCTTATTCCTCAATAAGTGAAAATCAGAATTTCCTCTTAAAAACTTTTATATATATGACCCATCTCTCTCTTTCTCTCTCTCTCTCTGTGTGTGTGTGTGTGTGTGTAAACTTTGAAGCCTATCAAACTTGCATGGCATAAACCTAGGTGTTCAAAATGTACTATCTTAACAATGCATTAAGAAAGACTATTGTACGAAAAAGGTGACAGACATCCAGCCTTCAGAATCCCCTCTCAGGAAATAGGCCAAAAAGTACACCCAAGCCAAGGGATCTTAGTTTGTCCAACTGCTTGGCAGGGGGAGTATAATTCATCAAGTCCAGCCTTATCAAAATAAAAATGTATACAGAAATCAGTGCAAACAGATCTGGCCAGTTTCTAGTGTGGTCAGAGGAAAGGAAGCTAACAGTGCAGTCACACTGCAAGGTGAGTGAAGTTTTCCAAAACTCACTTCCAAGTATCAAATGTAATTTCATAAACATTAATCCACTGCCTTGGTTTGACATATGGGTGCTCAAACGCAGCCATTTCTATTAATTTGGGGAGTGACCTATAAATGTTGGAAGTGCTGCACGGTGGTGTGGTCTGGAGCACAATATGGCAGGACTGGAGCAAGGACCAATGAGATATATGGCACAGCTGGGACTGGACCCTGGTGCAAATTTCCCTTTTGGGCAGCCTGGACTCCAACTGTTTTGCTATGCAGAAACTAACAACAACAGGGGTTATGGAGGAACAACCTTTATGAACCTGTGGGTGACCACTCTTAAGTAATAAAGACATCAGGGTGACCAGATGTTGTCCTCTTCCAGGACCTGTCCTACACTTCACTTCACATTTCACATTAACTTCTGTCCAGGAAGAATTCCAAAGTGTCCTCCATTTTGAGTACCACTAAAAAGCATGGATTTTATATTTCTTTAGTTCAAGACAGAGTGCACAAATAATCCAGTTTGAGACTGTTGTGACTGCCCTGGATCAAGGCCAGGGAGTTCTGGGGCCTGTAGTTTTGTGAGACATGATTCCCTAGCACTGAGCCGGGACAGTTAAAGTGGTCTCAAAGTGGATTATTTCTGCAGTGCAGTTAGTTTGGTCATGTCCTCCATTTTGTTTCCTCGAAGGCCCCCTACAGTTCACAACACCTTGCCCTCTTGGGTCACCCTGGGAAGCACCGAAAGTGTGAACATATTGGGGGGGCACAGAGAGAGAGCGAGAAAAGGAAAAGAATGACCCAAAGCACACTGCAGAAATAACCCAGTTTGGGACAGCTTTGATTCTAATTTTAATTCTGATTGCCAGGGAATCCTGGGCACTGTAGTTTATTGCAGCCCCAGAGCTCTCTGTGCCAGAAAGGGCTATGGGTCTCACAAAGCTAGTTCAGTAACATTGAGCCGGGGCAGGAAAAGCGGTCCCAAACTGGGATTATCTCTGCGGTGTGTTTTTGGACCAACCTCTCTCTCTCTCTCTCTGTGTTCAGTTTCAGGTGCCGAGGAGGAGCCTCTCTCAGCAGGACGTGCCAGAGGAAGAGGGAGGCCGGAGGCCATTTCAGGAAGGAGCGGGCACAGATCTCCCGCCCTTCCCCCGCCGCCACATGGCGCGCCAACAAAAGGCAGCAGCAGCAGAAGAAGAAGAAGCAGCAGCCACCGAGAACAAAGGAGGAGCTCCTGCCGCCACCTCCACGTTCGTCTATGGCTGCGTCCACACTGGAGAAATATAACTCGGTTTGGCAGCGCTTTAACTCTATTCTGTTTCAAGGCTATGGAATTCTGGGAGCTGGAGTTTGTCGTGGGGTCTGGAGCGGAGCAGATCTCCGGGCCCCACGACAAACTCCAACTCCCAGAATTCCATAGCGAAGAGTGAGACAAAGAATTAAAACGGGACCAAACCGGGATATTTCTCCAATGTGGACGCAGCCTCTCTCTTCCTTGCCATGCTCACCCAGCATCCTCCTCGTTCTTGCTGGCGTTGATCTGGTCGCCCTCGGCCCCGTTCTGGCTCCCGGCGGCTTCGCCCGAAGCACCGGAGGCTGCCGTAGCGGACTGCCCGGCCTCCTCTCCGTCCCCTTCGCCCGTGTCCGAGACCACGGCCGCCGCCACCACCTCCTCGTCGTCCTCCTCCTCTTCCTCCTCCTCTTCTTCCTCCTCCTCCTCCAGAGGCTGCGGTTCAGGCTGCTGCTGCGGCGCAGGAGGCTGCTGCTGCTGCTGCTGCTCCTCTCCTCCTCCTCCCGCGGAGCCTTCCGCCGCAGCCGCAGCCGCCGCCTCGTGCCCGTTCTGCGTGGCGCCGAACTGGTGCTCCACCTCGGCCATGTTCACTCGAACCTGCGCGGGGAAGAAAGAACGGAAGTGCGGGCCCCGCGGCGCAGTCAGAGAGAGGCCTAAGAGCGAGCCAGGCCCCAGCAACCTCCCTCCCTCCCTCCCTCGAACAGAGGCTTACCTTACGCGCCGCCGCCGCTTCTTCCTCTTTCTCTGTCACGGTTCCCCTCCGGAGTCCGATGGCGGCGACGACGGCAGCGGCAGCGGCTCCTCCTGACAGAGACAAAACCGTTGAGCGAGACCCGCAGCGAGGGGAAGGGAAAGGAAAGGCGCGCTCCCGATCGGGCCTTCCTTTTTATAGCCTCCGCGGGGTCGCGCTTGGGCCTCGCAACAAACCTGCCGCTGATTGGCCGCCTGCGCCCGTCACTCACCTAGAAGAAGGCTTCCCATTCGCCCTCGCGCGTTCTCCTCCCTCCCGCCCTCACGCGAGCGCGGCTTGCAGCTACTACCTCAGAGAGGAAATGAAGAGCGAGGCCTACAGGGGAGGGGAGGCTCAGCAGCGCCACGGTCTCTCACACACACACACACACACACAGTGAGGCGAATCAGCGCCTCAGAGCCAGGTCTAGGCCTGAATCGTGGCGCCACGGAAGAAGGCCCTTGCTCAAAACTTGAGGGGGTGCCCCGGGGGATTATGGGAACTGTAGTCCAAAGGCAGCTTTCTCCAGCTCCTTTGGTGTTTTAGGTTTCTGCGCAGAAAAAAGAGTCAGGGCTGGCCCAAGCGGAAATTTGCGCCAGGGCCTACCATCTCCCTGGCCCTTCCTCCAGCCCTCTCCAGGCCACCATGCAGCACTCCCAGCCTTTGGCCCAGGGAGAGAGAGGGTGGCCACCAGATGCCCTCCTTTCCCGAGACACAGCCAACACTTCAGCCTCCATGGGTTTTTGTGGGTTTGGGGGGCTCTGTGGCCATGTTCTAGAAGAGTTTCTTCCTGACGTTTCGCCGGCATCTGTGCCCTCTCTGTCCTCGAACATTTTGTGGCGCCTTGTCCTCCTTTGCGGCGAGGACATCTGGTTACCCTGCCCAGGGAAAGGCAACCCTCACGGGGGGAAACAGGGTTTGAGACCACTTTAACTGCCCTGGCTCAGTGCTAGGGGATTCTGGGAACTGCAGTTTTGTGAGACATTTAGCCGTCTCTGTCAAGAGAGCTCTGGTGCCACAATAAACTACAATTCCCAGCATTCCCTAGCACTGAGCCAGGACAGTTAAAGCAGTCTCAAAACTGGATTATTTCTCCAGTGTGTTTTGGACCTATATCGCTGCAGCATGGCGTAGTGGTGTGAGCATAGATTGCACTATGGCTCTGGAGTCCAGGGTTTGAATCCTGGCTTGGCCATGGAAACCCACAGAGCAGCCCTGGCCAAGTCACACAGTCCCAGCTTCAGAGAATGGCAACATTAAAGCCCCCCCCCCCCCCGCCCCAATAAACTTGCCACAAAAACCCCATGACTTGAAGACACACAACAACAACAACAAAAACATCACCTCAAAGGAGCAGGTGAGCTAGCAAAAAGGCCTCCTAAAGAACAGCTGCTGCTGTCTCCATGTGTCTGGGAGGCTCCGGACTAGAGATGTGAAGAAGGCCCACAGGGAAAAACCATTTTTGTCCATGTTTTCCTGATTCATGCTAAAATAAAATTTTGCGGGCCTCGAAACCTCTGCTCCAGACCACAAGGACCAGTCTTCAAACCCTGTCAGGTGCTAGGTAGGTTTTTTGTACAACCTTGAACTAAGGTTCACCAAGCAGTCTGGCTAGCTCTTGCCTTTCGCTCAGGCAGCAGAATGTCTTGGATGAGTATTATTATTATTTTTACTCATATCCCATCTTTCTCCCAATACAGAGACCCAAGGCAGCGAACAGCAAATTTAAAACAATACAACAGCATTACAACGTATAAATATAAAATAAAATAAAAACAATTTTACCAGTTAAAACAGCTATGCTTTAAAATGTAAAATGTGTTAAAGACGAGAGAGCCAGCATGGTGTAGTGGTCTGACTATGGCTCTGGAGATCAGGGTTCAGTTCGCCGCTCGCTCGAGCATAAAAGCCCATGGGGTGACCTAGGCCAAGTCACACTCAGCCTTAGGGGATGGCAATGGTGAACCCCCTCTGAAGAGATTTGCCAAGAAAACCCTATGATAGGGTCACCATAAGTAAAAAATGACTTGGCACACAACAACAGCAACAAGGCCTCAGAAGAGAGGCGAAGCCAACAAAGATGGTAACCTGTGCTTTTTTCTGACAGCCATTCACCTGAACTGTGGAGGAATTTGCAAAAGATAATGCCCTCTAACTTCACTGGCGGTGGCCATATAGTTCTATAGTATTTCAACTTGCTGGCCAAAGGATAAGCTGCAACACAAGAAGCAGCAGCTACCTTTGGCCTAAAACTTCCTTTGGGAGGTTGTGCTGAATGCAGTCCTCACAACCACCCAGAGGAAGAAAGCGAGGAAGCAGAAGCAGATAACAGAGGGCAGGGATGTTACACAAACAGCAGCTACTGCTGTTTCCCCTTCTTTTTTCCTCTGGATAGCATTGTAATTGGCATTGGCTCCAATCACACCGTGGTCTAAGGGGCAATAGCCGACGTGAATGCTTTCTGCTACTGTTCCTCTAAACCCACTTCCACCCACTTGTCTACTCCCTCTTGGTGTTTGAGCTGGGCCCAAGAACTAATGCAATTCAGAAAAAAAGGTCAGATAATACAGGTAGCTGTTCTTGTCATTGTATACTTTCAATAGGTCAGGCTATCAGTATCATTTCCAAAACAAATTCTTCAAACAGTTGGTCTTCCTTCTGGAACATTGCTGAATAAAACTGAATAGCCTGAATACTAAAATTCACGCAATCAGCTCTTGCTCATAAGACAAGATTCTCATAACACCAAAGTGAGCCTGTCTAAACAGGTGAACAGTATGCATACTTCCTCAGAATTCTATATAACTTCCAATAAAGAGCTAACAGTTAAGTGAGATGAGTGATCTTATTTGTGTATCTTAATTTAAAACTAACAATTCCCTTTGGATTTTCAAGCCCAATGAAAAATCAAATGTACTAGGGACTTTGTACATTTAAAACTTGTGCGCCAACTTCGCCCGTTCCTTAAGACACCAGATCCAGCCTCAGTAGTACATGCCTTGGTTATATCACGTTTGGACTACTACAATGTGCTCTACATGGGGCTGCCTTTGAAGAGTGTTCAGAAACTTCAGCTGGTCCAAAAAGCTGCAGCCAGGTTGCTAACAGGGACAAGTTATAGAGATCACACAACGCCCCTGTTGAAACAGCTCCACTGGCTGCCAGTCTGTTTCTGGGCACAATTCAAAGTGCATGCTATTTGGCAGACCATGTCTGAACTGGCCCAGGCTCTGAGATCCTCATGGGAGGCCCTTCTCTCCATCCCACCACCCTCAAAAGCACAGTCAGTGGGGACACAAGAGAGGACCTTTTCTGTGGCTGCCCCTAGACTCTGGAATTCCCTGCCCAGGGAGGCCAGAATGGCCCCTTCCTTGTTATTTTTCCACCAGCAGGCTAAGACCTACTTTTTAAACAGGCTTTTAAAACAGAAAGTTTTTAAGACATGTGATGAGGTGTTGTTATATTGTTTTAATGTATTTAAAACAGTTTAATCTTTTTAAACTTGATTTTAGCATTGAATTTGTTTTAATTATTGTAGTGATTTAATTCCATTTTAATATACTATTTTGTATCGTTTAACTGTATGGTGTTTTTTTATGTTGTAAGCCACCCTGAGTCCTAGCCTTGGGAGAAGGGCAGGATATAAATAAATAATTATTATTATAATAATAAAAATTTTAAAATGTTAATGCAGTGCGCCTGCATCATGTACGGGTGCCTTTTACACAGCTTTCAGCTTACGCTGAAAGCCGCACGATGGGGTTGCAATGGCACACACATTCTGCACCACGCATTGTACACAAGCACCATTATTATTTTCAATGGGGCTCGAGCATACACACTATTTGCCTTATGCGGAGGGGTCTTCATCCTGTGAAAGGTGTTGGATTGCTGTTTTTGTTTCCTGTATTTCTGCTCCAGTTTTAACCTGCAAGTAAAAAAATGCTAACCATTTTATTTCAGAACAAGTCCAAAGAAAAAAGAAATATAAAGAAAAGAGTCAGTGAGCATCAACACAAGATTAATCATTTACTCTGAATATTCATTTAAAGAAGTTTTTTTAAGCTGCAGTACTATACACAATTTGTACTAAGCTGCTTTTACCCTTGTGTTGCTTCCACACTAGAACTGTAAACAGGGGAAATTGGAATGAAAACCTTGGACCAATTTAGAGCCAGGAGAGGCTTTTTTTGAAAACCAAAACATGGTGAAAATGCCTTCCCCCCCCCCCGCCCCCCTTCTCTGTGTGCACACCTTCAAGTTGCCTGTCAAGTTATGGCTACCCCCTGAATTTCTGTGTGTGTGCTTGCACTTTCAAGTTGCCTATCAAGTTATAGTCACCCTCAGCAACCTGATAAAAAGATATCAAAATTTTACAAACTACTATTAAGCAGGAATCTAGAACAGGAGACATAAAAGAATATATGGTTAAATGGGCACATGATCTGGCTTGTAAAACTGAAATTGAGGAATGGCAAAATGCTTGGAATAGGACAAATAAATTTACAGTTGCGCAGGATTTAAAAGAGAACCATATGAAAATAATGAATAGGTGGTATTATATCCTATGGAAACTTTAAAATATATATATTATTATTAACCTTTATTTATAAAGCGCTGTAAATTTACAAAGCGCTGTACATACAATTTTTTAGTCAGACGGTTTCCTGCCCTCAGGCTTACAATCTAAAAAGACATGACACAAAAGGAGAAGTGTGGTGTCCTGCCAGGACTGATTGAAACTTTCCCCTGCATTTCCTTTCATTTTGATTCAGGCCATAGATTATTTTAGTATAGAAAAGTTCTTTGTATTAGTTTGTGGGAGGAGCTGTAGGATTCCCCTGCATTATTTCCAGGTTTGATTTGCCCTTTCCCAGCATGCTCTGTTGTAGCTGGAAGCCTTTAGTTGGGAGCAGTCTTTGCTGTGAGCAAGCAGAGAGCTATCTTTTTGGTGGCAAACAGGCCTAGACAGCCGGAAAGGGCATTTCTTACACTTTAGCCATTTTAGTTACCAAGCACTTTAGCCAAATCAGTTACCAGGTTAGCCGTTTTAGTTACCAACAGCAAGTGAATAAAGGAATTCAGGAGCTGAAAGACCCTGCACCAGCTCCATTGAGTGAGGAGAGCAAACCGACATCAGACCCAGAAAGATGACATCTGGAAGATTGCTCAAACTGTAAAGTATCTTTTATTTAGAGCTGGGGAGGAGAAAAGTCTTTATTTTTGTCCTTTAGATTAAATTTCCCCCCTTTTGAACTTTACATTCAGCTTCAGAGCCTTTTTGGGTAAAGAGTTTGATCTCACCAGGGTACCGGCGTTGCACACCCAAACCTGCCACCACCTTTAGTTGGGTGTGTCTTCACAAGAAGGGAGTGGTGGTGGGGAATAGGATCAGGTCCAGCAGATCTTCTCCACCTCCGAGGCCTGGACCAAGGCAGATGGACTGGAGGGAGGGCTTGGCTTCTGGGAACAATTCTGTAAACAATATAGTCTTTAACTCAGTTTTGAAACTGGGTAGAGAAGTGATGAGGTGTGCATGTGGGGGAAGAAGGTTCCAGGAGTAAGGGGCAGCAAGCGAGAAGGGACGAATTCGGGAGGGGGCAGTGGTAGTCCTACACTGTGACAGGAGACCTTGACTACAAGAGTGGAGGGGGCGAGTAGGAATGTAAGGAGAAAGAAGGTCAGATAAGTAAGGAGGGGCCAATCCATGGAGGGCTTTGAAAGTCAATAATAAAAGCTTGTACCGGATGCGGAAGGGGAAGGGGAGCCAACGAAGGGAGGAGAAATGAGGAGAAACTGGTCAAAGCAGCGAGCGGGTGTGACAATATGGGCAGCTGAATACTGGACAGAGATTAAAGGATGGAGGTGTGAAAGAGGAAGCTAACTAACACAAGGTAAATGTTTGAGATGTGATTGCGAAAAGGGACATATTTTTCATGTATGGTGGCGTTGTGAGGTAATCCAAAAATTCTGGGAGGTAGTACATGAGTCAATTCACCAGATACTTGGAATAAAATTTCCTATGAATCCCAAATTTATTTACTTAATATGACCTCGGTCTTAAGCCCACAAAATGAAAGACAATACTGTATTGGAGAACTATATTATACTTTGTGACAGCAGCTAGAATTGAAATAGCAACATTGTGGAAATCAGATTATTACTATTATTAAACTTTATTTCTAAAGTGCTGTAATTATACACAGCACTGTACAAAGTCAGATGTGATTCCAACTTGGGATAACTGGATGCAAAAAATTAATGAATATAGGGAACTAGACAGATTATTTTGTAATGTTCAAAATTACAACATGACAAAAAGGGAAGACGAGTGGAAAAAAGTACTAGCCAGATGGGAAAAGGAATGGGATTTGAATTTAAACCTTATTGAGGCGTAATTTCTCTTATGATTTGAGAATATATTTGCGAAGTTAGCTTTCTTTTTATTTTGTCTTTTTATATTTTTGATCAATATAGGTCAGTAGAAGAAATAATGAATCTCCTGCTCAATTCAGATTAAGACAGGCGAGGAGCTGAAAATTGTGGAGTTATGAATGTATTATACATTAAAAAGACAGGAAATTTGGTAGCTATCAGTGAGCAGTTGTAATGTGTTATATATCTGATAGCCTAGTATGTAAATGCTTAAAACAGATCAGAGAGAATGGGTCTTGTAAGTTGCAAGGAAAGTGAGTGCTTCAAAACTTCAAGAACAAAAGGAAGAATTGATATGGGTCCATGAAGACAAGAAGACTTTATTGAGTAGTTATTGATACTGTATTTGTTTTGTTTTCTTTTATATAAGATAATAATAAAGAATATATATATATATTTTAAAGTTATAGTCACCCTCTGAATTTCATGGGGTTTTCTTAGGCAAGGAATACTGAAAGGGGTTTTTGTCAGTTCCCTCCTCTGAAATATAGCGTACATCATCTGGCCTCCCATTCATGTACTACCCAGGGCTGACCCTTCTTAACTTCCAAGTGC
>NC_056523.1:94849523-94875981 GCF_019175285.1 Sceloporus undulatus
ATAATAATAATAATAATAATAATAATAATAATAATAATAATAATAATAATAATAATAATATAGTTTATTTATATCCCGCTTTTCCAATTTTTGATCAAAGCGGCTAAATTGTCCACTAAATTGTCATGAAGATACCAATAATTTTTATTTAACACCAGATTTTGTTGATGTGCTGCTATGACAACCTCTGGATGGCAGTGAAAAATAAGTAGGATAACGAATGAAGAAAAGACCATTTCTGTGTAGTTCATGGCCCAAGATCACCCACTGGGTTTTCATGGCTGAGCAAGGAGTCATAGAGTTGGAAGAGACCTCAAGGGCCATCAAATCCAACCCCCTGCCATGCAGGAATACACAATCAAAGCATCCTCGACAGATGGCCATGCAGCTTCTGTTTAACAGCTTCCAAAGAAAGAGTTTCCACCACCCTCTGAGGCAGCATAGTCTACTGTTGAACAGCTCCTATAACCAGGAAGTTCTTCCTAATGGAATTTCTTTTCCTGCAGTTTGAAACCACTGCTCCAGTTTGTATTTTCTGAAGCTGCAGAAAACTAACTTCCTCCATCTTCAGTATAACATCCTTTCAGATATCGAACCCTGGTCTCCAGAATCCTAATCCAACACCCAAACTATTACACCATGCTGCCTTTCAGCCATGGAAATCCACTGAATGACTGTGTCCAAGTCACAGTCTCTCATCCTAAGAGGGAGGCAAGGGCAAACCCCCTCTGAACAAACTTGCCAAAAAAAATAAATCCCAAACCCCAGGCATGATATGTTAACTTTAGGGTCACCATAAGTTAGGCACAACTTGAAGGCACACAACAACGACAAAAAGGAATATGAAATTCATGGGGTTACCATAAGTCAGCAGGCAACTTGAAGGAATATATACTTGTCTTCTGAGGTCACATAAAAGACCAATGTACAGGGAGACAAAAAGTTAGTCTACATCCCCCAAATTATTATGGTTACTCTTGGTAATATAGCCTCTACTAAAATGCTTTTGTTGTTGTTGTTGTGTGCCTTCAAGTCATTTCTGACTTATGGGGGCCCTAGGGTCTCACAGGTTTTTCTTGGCAGATTCCTTCAAAGGGGGGTTGTCCTTCCTTCCCCCTGAGGCTGAGAGAGTATGACTTGACCAAGGTGACCCGGTCGGTTTCCATGGCTGAGGTGGGATGTGAATCCTGTTCTCAAGAGTCATAGTCCAACGCTCAAACAACTACATCATGTGTATGTTTGTTTTTGTGAATATCTTTATCAAAGGCAACTTGAAGCCCAGCCCTTTCGTGCTGATAACTCAGATGTCCCATTGCATAGATACTTGCAAATAAGTATAAGTAAGAGCCTGTATTTGGTATTTATTATTAACTACAATGGGCCCTTAGTATCCACTGGGGTTTGGTTCTAGGATCCATGGATGCTTATGTCCCATTAAATACAACAAACAGTAAAATCATGTCCCTTATATAAAATGGCAAAATCAAGGTTTGCCTTTTGGAATTTGTATGTTTTAAACAATATTTTAAAACCGTGGATGCCTGAATCTGTGGATATGGAGGGCTGACTGTACCATGGAACTGTACCATGAAAAGGCAGGCAGAACTCCACCAGGGCTAGCCTGAAGAAGCAGAGCCCTCCCTGCAGTCCATCTGCCTTGGTCCAGGCCTCAGAGGGAGAGAAGAATGCTGGACCTCATCCTCTTTCCCTCCACCATTCCCTCCTCCTTTTGTGTCCTGTCTTTTTAGATTGTGAGCATGAGGGCAGGGGAACCGTCTTAATAATAATAATAATAATAATAATAATAATAATAATAATAATTGTATGCTGCTCTGAGAGCCTTTAGGGCCGAAGGGCGGGGTATAAATACCTAATTAAACTGACACTGACTTATGGTGTCCCTTTGAATGGGAGACCTACAAGCCACTCAGCTCTGCTCCTGTCTTGCAAACTCAGCAGCAACAACAACAGCAACGGAGGGTATAAGCACCCTGACCAGACGTCACAGCCGCAAGGGAGGACAAGACCTCACAAAGTGGAGGACCTTCAAGGGAAAAATGTAGGACATGGGCCAAATAAAAGCAAGCACCACTTAATATAAATATAAATCCAGGCTTCTTAGCCATGCCCCCAGTGGAGGACATTTTGGAATGCCTCCTGGAGAAAAGGTAGGAAGGCAGGACATGTCCGGGAAAAGGAGGGCACGCCTGGTCATCCTGAGGAGGACAAGGCACTGCAAGATGTAGGACATGGCCAAATAAATGCCTAAAAGCACTTACAATGAACCATTGCTCCTTAATCATGCTCAACATGGAGGGCGTTTTTGAAATCCCTCCCTCTCTTTCTCTCATCGTCTCCAAGTTCGTTGCCAAATCTGAGCAGAAGAGGGACATTTAAAAAGAAAAAGCCCGCGCGCGTTTCAAAATGGACCCCGCCGGCTGCCGTAGCTGCTGCTGCCTTTGACTGGAGTTTCTCCGGTTGCCTAGCAACCGTGCCTGGGCCCTGCAGGCCTCATCAGACCGAGTAAGTGCTCCCTTTTTGCATCCCCATTGGAGAGATAACCCGGTTTGGCACCGCTTTAACTCTTTCTGTGGCTCAAGGCTATGGAATTCTGGCAGTTGGAGTTTGTTGTGGGCTCCGCTCTGGGCCCCACAACAAACTCCAACTCCCAGAATTCCATAGCAAAGAGCCAGACAACAGTTAAAGCGGTGCCAAACCGGGTTATCTCTCCAATGGGGATGCAGCCTTTGACAATGGGGTCCAATTCTATTATTATTATTAAATACATATATACACACACACACACACACACACGCATACGTATCATTTAACTGTCCAAATAGCATATAGTGATCTCTAATCCTACAATCCCCCTTCCATACCAACCACAAAGGACAGTCCTTGCCCCATAGCCATAGGGAAAGCATACATATCCTAAGTACTCCTCTCCAGCACCACATTCCAAAGGAGTTGCTTTTCTTCCTGCCTGCCTCCTTTGCTGTCCAGCTCCCGCATCCCTCGGAGTGTAGTGGAGTCTCCTTCTTTGGCCACCTGTCAGGTATGCTTTGAATGAGAGTTCCTGCATGGCAGAATGCGGTTGGACTGGATGGCCCTTGTGGTCTCTTCCAACTCTATGATTCTATGGCATGGTACTTACCGGCAGCCCCAGTCTGGCGTTTTTCCAAGCCAAAGAGAAGCAGCAAAATGCCTCTTCTCTTTGGCCTGGAAAAGGGGTGCCTAGGTGCCCAGTACACCCCAGCAGGGCCAGTGCTACAGAGGAGAAAGGGCCGGCCCCATTCCCTTCTGCATCGGTCTGGCCATTTGGTTTGGCCATTTCGGAGCTCCTTTCCTCCCGACTGCCAGGCCACCATAAGCAGCCTGGGGCGGCATGGAGACCTCACGCCCGTGCTGCACCGTTTGGACACGGCACATGCATGGTGTCACAATGGCAGCGCCCATATGGATGGGACACCACCATTATACTAAGCTTAGGGACTGTCCTAACCCTAAAATCGGTGCCAGCATGGCGTAAAAGGGCGATCTGTACCACAACTATAATTCTATTATTCTAATTGGGAATGCAATGGCCTGAATGATTCTGACTTTAATGATCAGTTGTATGTTTTTTTTTCTCTTCAGTATCTTTTCCAGTTCTTTCATAGCTGCCCTTCCCATTCCTAGTCTTCTTCTTATTTCTTAACTGCAGTCTCTATTCTGGTCAATGTTTGATCCTAGATATGAGAATTCTTTAACTATTTCAATTTCCTTGTTGTCTAGACTGAATTTGTGTATTTCTTCTGTGGTCATTATTTTTGTCTTCTTTATGTTCAGCATCAGACCTGCCTTTGCACTTTCATCTTTGACCTTCCTTATTAACTGTTCCAATTCCTGAATGTCTTCTGCTAATATTATGGTGTCGTCCATGTATCTTAGGTTGTTAATATTGCTTCCTTCTATCTTAACTCCTTCTTTTTCTGATTCTAATTTTGCTTTTCTTATGATGTTTTCAACATGTAAGTTAAACAAGTACAGTGATAGGATGCAGCCTTGCCTGACCCCTTTGCCAATTGGGAACCACTCTGTTTCTCCAAATTCTGTTCTGCCGGTGACCTTCTGTCCTTGATACAGATTCCTCACCTGGACTATCAGATGTGGTGGCACACCAATGTCTTTGATTGAGTTCCATAGCTTTTTGTGATCTATACAATCAAATGCTTTGCTGTAGTCTATGAAACACATGCGATTCTTCTTTTTCTTTTCCTTTTTGAATTCTTGGTTGAGCTCCATTAGCCATCACATATTTGCAATGTGATCACTAGCGCCCCTTCTTTTTCTAATCCTGCTTGTACCTCTGGTATTTCTCCTTGTATGATTGGAGTCTATGCTGCAAAATTGTGATGATTAGTTTGCTTGCATGTGAGATTAGTGCTATTGCCCTATAGTTGCTGCAGTCTTTCGTATCTCCTTTCTTATGGACTGTTATGTATATTGAGCATTTCCAGTCTGTTGGCCTTCTCTATGTCCCTGTTCACACTATGAAATAACCCAGTTTGGAAACTGGGTTATTTCCCTGTCATTCAGACTAGCAACAATTGTCCTTGGTTCAGTTTGCATGGGGGAGGGGGCCAACCGAAAAGCCCATTTAAACTGGTAAATCTGGCACCAGATCACTTAGCGTTTCTTTTTTTAAGAACTGCAGTGATCCACATCTCCAATAGTGTGAGTAAGCTATCAGATCAATTTGGATTGTGCAGCCACCATCCAGTAAATGGATGCACCTCCATTTGTGATCTGGAACGCTGGCAAATGGGAACTTCAGACTGGATTTAAATGCCATGGAAAGATTCACTGCCTTAAAATGTAATGGGAACAATGAATCGATTTTGAATCAATTCACAGAGTTGAATCTCTCCATGCCAAAAACGTAGGTGTGCCTGGCCCCTTAGTTTTCCATATTTGTTGGCATAATTCAGTTAGCACTAAAGTTGCATCTGTCTGTGGGCACTGTAGCAGTTCAGTTAGGATATCATCTGTTCCTGGTGATTTATTTTCCCCCATTTCCTCTATTGCAGATTCCACTTCACTTCTTAGAATTTGAGGTTCATCTTCATACGGTTCCTCATTCCAAATCTCATTCATTCCCTCGTCTCTTTTGTATAACTCTTCTGTGTCTTGCCTCCAGCGTCTTTTTATTTCTTCTTATTCTTGTATTATGTTTTTTCCCCCCTCTATAGAGCATCCTTTCCCTTGGTTTGAACTTGACTTTAATTTCTTGGATTTCTTGTCTCGTTCTTCCCTTTTTACAGAGAAGGGAAGATACAATTAGATACAGTCAGCAAAATTGCCTGGACCTGAGCCACATAGGGCTTTATTTTATCTTACTTATGGAGACCCTAAGGGGAATGTATCACAGGTTTTTGGCAAGATTTGTTCAGAAAAGATTTGCCATTGTCTTCCCCTGAAGCTGAGAGGGTGTGACTTGCTCAAGGTCACCCAGTGGGTTTCCATGGCTATGTGGGGATTCAAAGCCTGGCTTCCAGAGTCATAGTCCAACAATCAAACCATTATGCCACACTGGCTTTCACTTTTCTAGGCAATAACTGGACCATCTGCTGATTTGTGCCTGTTACGCAGTTCTTAAAACCAGAACCATAAAGGCATACTATTGCATTAATTCCACCATCTCAAAAATACTCTAAGTGGGATGTATATGTAGAGATAGATAGATAGATAGATAGATAATTAGATGCCTTCAAGTGGCCAGTAAATCTGTGGCAATCCTGTGAATTTCATTGGGTTTTCTTAGGCAAGGAATACGCAAGAGGTGGTTTGGCAGGATGTTTAAATCAAGAGTTACTTTTGAGTGAAGTCATTTGTTTGAAAAATTTTATACAGCCCAAAAAAGGCTGCTAAAGTGGCATTTTAGAAAAGAGTGTCTCTGCCCTTAT
Source organism: Sceloporus undulatus (assembly GCF_019175285.1). Classification (NCBI taxonomy): domain Eukaryota; kingdom Metazoa; phylum Chordata; class Lepidosauria; order Squamata; family Phrynosomatidae; genus Sceloporus; species Sceloporus undulatus. The sequence goes on from NC_056523.1 coordinate 94,855,472, forward strand.
TTATTTATTTATTTCATTTTATTTTTAGCATAAATAAAATCCACAAGAAGAAAGGGGATTGGAGGGAAGAGCAGGAAAAGCAAATCCAGGCATCGTTATTAGTTCTCCTAACTCTTCTATCTGGCATTGATAGAGGAAGGAAGCACCAAGTAGTCAAGAATGGGTTTAGGTTGGTCTCTTCTAGTCATTATATTTTTCTTGGAACTATGACTGTGGAGACAAGAGTTTGATTCGCAGCTTGGCCATAAAACCCACTGGATGACTTTGAACAACTCATACTCTCAGCCTCAGGGGAAGGCAGTGACAAACATCCTCTGAACAAAAATATCACATGCTCTCAGCCTAAGGAGAAGGAGTGGCAAACGTCCTCTGAAGAAACTTGCCAAGAAAACCCCATGATAGATTCACCTTAGGTTGCCATAAGTCAGAAATGTCTTGAAGGCACACAACAACAATTGCCTTCTTGTAGGCTTTAGTTCTCTGGGTGATGGATAATGTGCCCCAAGTGTGCCTATCAACCCAGCAATTCCAGGAAAACTTCCATTTAGAGCAAATGTACATAGGACAAGGTTGTGTGCTTAGACAGTTAGGCTAACACAATATAATCTTGGAAGAATCAATTACACTAAAAGGCTCTAGTAGTTCATAGTCTTCCATTCTCCCAACAGAAGAGTAAATGTAATCCACTTAACAAATGTATCATTTCAGTGATAAAAGAAGACTTGGATTTTGACTGCAAAAATGCAGATGTTGATGCCTGAACCTCAAATCTATGTTGAAAGGACCCTGGCAATCATTAAGCCAGATATCATCAACAAAGAAGTAGAAATAGAAGATATAATTCTGAGATCAGGATTCACCATTACTCAGGTAACCTGAAAATTGTATAGTATTGCATAAACAACTACAAAGTGAAATATGTTTTAAATTAGAAAATAAGATGGTTGAAAAAAGATCTTGGTCCTACTTCAGCATAGAGTTAATTTCTTTCAATTGCTGACCTGCCTGAACAGCTCTTTTAAATCTCTTTGCCCTGTCGTCATATTTCTCTTGAAGAGTAAATTTGTGTGGAAACTAAGGAGATGGTGGAGGTCTATAGAGGATAGTGTTTTTTCAACTTGAAATACATGTTTAGGTATTAAATTTGCATGTAGGATGAAGGAGAAGTGTTTTTCTTTCATAGTATGTAAGTCTTTTAATAATGGTCGAATGGTGAGGAATGATAGAACCTACAGTCCAGCAACAATTAAAAGTTACCTTTACACTACAGAAGGAATTAACATATACTCTTTAATCAACTGTTGCGATATAGTTATGCCTTTGTTATTGTCAAAAGGAATTATTGCAAATAACAATTGGAAATGCTTCCAAGTTCTAAATCTAACTTGTCTACCAGGCAATACAGTACTGGAATTCAAAACTAATAGACAGCCATCAGTTTGAATTTGTTGTATAACACATCCACAAACCATTATAACAAATATCTCCAATGTTTACATACCTTGACAAATTATTCATATCATGTAAGACTGCTACCGCTGAATGTTGCTTCCATAACCAGATAAGATAAATAATTCTGGAAGTACAGTCTTGTAACAGTGAACAAGTTCCTAAAACGGACCACTAGATGCTGCTATTGTATAGCTGTTACTTTGGAAAAACTGGTTTTGGGTTTCTAAACAAATCCTTAAATCTATATTGTGGTAATATCTTTATTAGGGTAATGAGAAAGGCACAAAAATCACTACAGACTTTTGAGGCCACAGGTCTTCTTGTCAGGCAAAGAGTGCAACTGTCAAACCTAATGTGATAGTCTGCCAGGCCTTCCTCTCATAATGTCTCAACACAACATGCAAATGACATGCTTTTCCCCACCTGCTTCTTTTAAAATCCCTGACTGATTAAGAGATCTGTGCAAGCAGAGATTTTTGTGCTTTTTTATTGCCTAATAATGGTATTATCACAATGTAGATTTGGACATTTGTCTTGTGGACAACACTGTTGTGAGTTTGGTAACCGAACAGTACATATTTTTGTTCTTCCCCAAATATCCCTCTACTGCATTCCAATTGTAAAAATACTAAGTATCAAGATCGCTGTATTATAAACTGGGGGTATTACACTTTAAGCACCGTGAGTCATGTTAATTAAAACCTATAATTAGTGGAGAGAGTTTCGATTGTTATGCATTTGTGTGTTGACATGCAAATGTAAATATTCCTTCAGATGATTTGTTTATCTTTTTATTTGTATATTGGCTTTATACAATGGCTCCCAAAGTGATCAAATGTACCCTCTGTTACAGATTTCAATCTGATTTCTAATGAAGAGTAGAGAAACCAAGAGTAATCTAGTTACTACTCTATATTTCCAAACAACTGTCTATTCTTGATATGATTCATATAAGCATTATATGCTGTAGCAGTTGCTTTAAAGTACAGGTGAATGAAGTTTACCACATGTAGGAAATTGTCTGTGTGAAGTTGTTCTACTAGTGCCTAGAAAGGGAGAAACAGAAATAACAGGATGACAAAAGTGGCCCATAGCTTTATAGAAGTGTTCAGTTGTGTCCATATACCCATCAGCATGTTAGGACAGCATGCCTGCAATAGGAAGATTGATATGAGTTGTAGGTGAGACCAGAACTAAAAGTAGGAGGAACCCCTCATTTCTGTTTTTAACACCCAGCTCCCCCCACTGCAGATTGCTGTGGAGCACTGGTACCAAAAGGGATTTTGGAAGAGGGATTTTGAAATTAATTTTAAATCTGGTGGTGATATACCCTGGTCTAACTAGATTGATTGTAATTCCCTGTATTTAATTGGAGATCATTGATCAAGGTCTGAAGTACAGTATCTTTACCTTGAAACCAATAGCAACGTAGTGGGGGAAACAGATTGTCCCAGGGAACTGTAATGGTGGGGAGAGATTTAACCCATCCCCCCCCCTTGCTACAGTCCCAAACAGATTGCAACTACACAAGGAAGGGAAGGAGGGAATGACAGAAAGCCCAGTCACAAGTTTTACACCTCCCATTTGACCTAAGTGGAATACCAAGGGTGGAAGTGTGCCTGAAGCTAGAGTGCACATTTTGCTCAACAGTTTTTGGAAGGGTACTGAAAGGTTGGAGATAAAATGCTGATTAATCAGGAAATTGAAGAAATTCTTGAGCATGGACCAAATGATTGTAAAGTAATCGCTCTTGCTCTTCAAATACCAGAATAGTAATGGCTCAGATTCATAAATTGCACATCCCTGAAATAGTGTGAGAGAAAGAGAGAGCAAATAAGCTGTACAAGACCAAGTGTAAAAGCGACTTTGATTCTTGTTTTCAAAGCTGCATTAAAACTTTCCAGCCATTAGCAGGAATCTCAAGATTGTTAAGACTTTTAAATAAAGTTAATGTTGCATCATGTGCTGAATAAGCTTTGGAGAGTGTGTTGAAATGCTTCTGTAATGCAATGCATTAATGTAAACAGTAGTACTTGACCGTCTTGGAACAGTAGTTTTAAGAGGTTCTTTCTCTGTCCGTCTCTTTTAATAGAAACGAAAACTCCAACTCAGCCCAGAGCAATGCAGCAACTTCTACGTAGAACAATATGGGAAAATGTTTTTTCCTAACTTAACATCTTATATGAGTTCTGGGCCTTTAATTGCAATGGTTCTTGCTCGGCATCAAGCAATCTCTTACTGGAAGAACCTGCTTGGACCCTCAAGTAGCTTAGTAGCTAGGGAAACATATCCTGACAGGTAACTTTCTCAGTACTTACAAACCCTTTTCTCTAAATAGTCCAGTGAGGCTACTGGAAGTTATGATCTCAGTCTTGCAACCTTTATTTGACAAAATAAGTGCAGAAATGCAGTCATGGCATTTCAGATAATTCATTAGGACTTTGGCCATCTTTTTACATGTTCAGTTTAAATGATGTACTTAGTTGCTGAATCAATATAAGTCCTATGTCCACTTAAGCAATGGCCTAAGCAATGTAAGGCACACTGTGGTGTTTTTATATTTCTGCCACCTAGGAATCATCTATTATTATTAGTAGTTAGTTCTTGCAGAAAGGGAGGGAGTTATCTGAAAGAGTAAGAGGAACAGGGTGACAGGTTTTATGCTGCCCATTTTGGCAAGAGCTGTTAGATATGTACATGTTTAATAGGCAAAGTTATTTTGTGCTGAAACCCAAACAAGGCTAAACAGATTGTTTGCTATTACTCTGCTTACTGCGTTATCAGTGACTGAGGTTCCTAACTTGTATGCCTGTACATGGAGATATAGCTTATTAAAGTCAATGGGATTTACTTCCATGAAGACAAGGGACTGCAGTCAGTCGTCCATACTCAGGGATTTTTTTATCCACAAATTAAAAATAAAATAAATAATAAAGTTTTTATTTTTATCCCGCTCCTTCCTGCGATCAGGGCGGCTTACAACAAAGTTAAAAACAGCAATACAAAAAACATTATAAAATACAAACATCAATAAAAATAACAGGCAAAAAAGCCCCATAGCCCAACCTCTTGGCCACGGAAGAGGAGGGAGGCCCACAGGAACTTAATCGGGGAATGCCTGTTGGAACAGGAAGGTTTTCAAGTCCTTCCTGAATTGGGCCAGGGTGGTAGTTGAGCGGAGCTCAGTGGGCAGCGCATTCCAAAGGGCTGGGGCAGCTGTGGAAAATGTCCTCCGTGTAGTGGAGGATAATCTGGCCCCAGGCACCTTCAGTAGATGCTGCCCAGACGTTCTGAGGGTGCGAGGCGGACTATACGGGGAGAGGCGGTCCTTCAGGAAACCTGGGCCCAAGTCATTTAGGGCTTTATAGGTGATTACCAACGCCTTATATTGAGCCCGGAAGCGAATGTAAGGCGTTGGTAATCACCTATAAAGCCCTAAATGGCTTGGGCCATTAACCAACTTTTGCTCACGATCCAGACTAAATGTGTGAAATGTCTACTGGACAGCAGCTGTAGTTCATCCATCCATGGATTAAAATCTTTCCAAAAAATATAAATTCCTAAAAGCAAAGTTTGATTTTTTCACTTTATATAAGGGACACCATTTTACTATGCCATTATATGTAACTGTACTTGAGCATCCACGGATTTTGGTATCCATGGGAAGTCCTGGAACCTAACCCTAGCAGATACCAAGGGCCCATATCTCTATCATTTTTAGTTTAAGAGCAATCTATGGAACAGATGATCTGAGAAATGGACTTCATGGCAGTGCCGACTTTGCATCAGCTGAAAGGGAAATCCGGTTCATGTTTTCTGAAGGTATGTAAATGTTTACGTTTCAGTTTGGTGTCTAGGCTTAACTCCATATTTTACAGCATTTGATCATGTGTGAAGCGCCTTGGATCAAAATCTATATACTGAAACAATCAGATTTTGTCAAGGCATTATTTCCTTATTTTTTCCAAATATTGTAGATATTCACAGTCCCAGATAACTTAAAAAAAAAATCATGTTACAATCCAGTGCTGATGTATTAACCTCAGAATAAGATTTTTGGAATGCAGCAGTCTTACTTCTGAATAGCTGTATACAGGATTGCACAGTCAATGATGGTTCTGATTTATACAGCTAGGTATAATTAAGAAGCAACTTAATTCAGAAAGTACAGACCTGGCTGTAGAATCTGGCCAGGTTTGCTGTCTAAAATGCCATTTTAGGGTCTGGCAAATTTATTGTCCCACCTTTTATTTTCTCACCTTGGGACTATCTTTCAATGGTGGTGAGACTATGTGCTTCTGTGAGGTATGAGGCTATGTTTCCAATAGCAGTGCTGCTGATAGGCTCCCAATTCTAACCGACTTTTGCTCACGATCCAGACTAAATGTGTGAAATGTCTACTGGACAGCAGCTGTAGTGGAGGATGACTCTGACTGAGGATCTGTCAGAGACAATTTCAGTGGCACTTTAGCTAACTGTAGTTAGTCAACAGCACAGAAGGCAACAATAGTAAACTGCTCCTGAATGCCTTTACCTCAAAAAACCTGTGATGAGACAATACAAAATGAAATGAGATAATGCTGGCAGATGAAACACATGTCAGAATGCACTCAACCAGCATTCTGTGTCTAGTGGTCTCAAACTGGATTATTTTCACAGTTTATTTTGGCACAAAGTTAGATTATACACATCTCCCTCCCTTACTGGGGTTAGGGGCATAGGACCCCCATGAAAGTGAAAAAAACACAAATAAATAAACAATACTTTTTTAACCTGAGAGGAAAGATGTGGTAAACATCTGCCAGAATTTGACCATAGAATCATGTTGCAGGAACTACTAATGCCTAGAGAAGTTCTCTAGGAATCTTTAGATGCTCCAGTGCAACTCTGTAGTTATCTTCTGGCACAATTTCTCTGGAGGACCTAGAGATTCCTAGCGAGAGAGCATATTCAAATCCGCAAATAATCAAATCGACTAATAATCAAATCTGCAAAAGTCAAAGCTGCAAATGTGGAGGGATGAGTGTAATGCTCATCTTATCAATTCTACACATTATGATATCATGCATGCACATATTTCTCTGCCCTATTTGACTTGTGGAACATAAAACCTGGACCAAAGAATGCATTTATTCCTAGAACCTTCCCCGATTGCAGTCTGAACCTCACTTGAAAGCAGGATTTGGTTTGCAGAGTCAGGAAGATTTCCCATTTAAACGGGCATGTTTTCTTCAAATTAAAATACTACATTATACACACAAAGTAAAGGAGAATATGTGTGCATGAAAGCTAAAGAGTCATTTCTTTTTTTTTTTAACTAATTTTAAGGGTGTTTTTGTACATGCTACTCATTACAAAGTTACAACATTCATTGTTTTACTTGTTAAAAATAATAACTTTAGACATTGCCCTCAAAAGTAACATCTTAATATGTTATGTCACTGCTTATAAGACATTGTTTCCAAGCTGTGGGGAGAAGGAACTGAGCAGGACAAATGGGCTGCATGCAAAACATGCAGCTTGTTCACAGTGGGCCAGGATTCAATCAGATTCTATTTTATTATTCTTTTTTTTTTATTACTATTTTTATGTACATACACATGCATTTATATCACCAAGATACACTTACATATTTTTTACAAGTCAAACCAACCTCCGTTACTTTTACCTTACCCTTTCTTCTTTTCCTTCTCTGCTACCTTAGCTACCACCTTCGATTCTTTTCCCCCTTCCCCTTTTCCCTTCCCTGCTCCCCTTCCTCTATTTCCCCCCTCCCACTCCCTTCCTGTCTATCCCTTCCAACCTGTTTCTGTCTATCCTCCTCTATATCTTTATAACTTTCCCTCCTTCTTTCCCTTTCCTGTATATTCCTTCTTTTCATTCTTCTCTCTCCATCATCTTATTCCAATACTGTGTTATTACATTCCATACATCATCATCATCATCTTTCTCTTCCTCTTCTTTCCCTCTTATCTTTCGAGATAGTCTATCCACATCTCTCATGTCCAATATTTTACTAATCCACTCTTCTATATTTGGGATTTGGTCCGTTTTCCACCTTTGTGCATACAGCAGACGAGCAGAAGTAACCATATATAAGATTATTTTCCAATATTTTCTCTCTATTTCATTCCTAAAGAGTCATTTCTAGTCTTGTTACCTGAGGAACAGATAGCTAGATACCATCTAAACATTTTGAGTGAAAATAGATATCATATAATCAAGAAATACCAACTGCATGTTTACCATGTTATAACCTGTTTCATTGGAAAGTACTGTCTTTGTTCATTATCCCATGGATTAACCCTGACTTCAGAGGGCATGTTTTTCATTCTATACATTCTATAACTTCATCCTAGAAACAATCATGTTAATTGTAAATAATACTAGAATCTGTATATTTTTGCATGGTCTGTACAGTTGTTTATATTTAAAAACAAATTGAAATTTCAGTGCTACTAACTTTAGGAAAACAAGCACATTAAATTAATTAGTTTTCTATTGATCCTTTTAAATTAAAAGTGTTTACTTCCTTTCTTCCAGTGGTCATTGAACCAATCCCAGTTGGGCAAGCTGCTAAGGATTACCTCAACCTCTATGTCATACCTACCCTGCTGAAAGGACTTACAGAACTGTGTAAGAAGAAACCAGCAGATCCTTTTGTAGGTATCACAATGACTGCTAAAAAAAATACAAAATACCCATCACCATGTTACCTTTAGTAGGCTCACCAAAATGCACACAATATTTCATGCACACTTTGAAATTCCAAGGAAAAATTAACAGTTGATGAAAGCAGTTGTTGCTTATTTACATATCTTGTTTGGTTCTATCAGGCCAGAGCACCCATACTCAATTATCCTTTGTATGTTAAAAGTAGTCTAGACTGACTGCCTCCTCCTTGATCAACCACTCAGACAACTACATTTTCAAAAGAAAAGGTGAGAATCCTTGGAAGGAGAGTTTAAGAATTTTAAGGGACGTTCTTGCAAAATCAGCTGAGGAATGTGAAATTATTATGGGGGATTTTAATCATTCTGAGTGAGCATTTGCAGGAATGCCTAGTTTGAATGCTTCTTCATCAAAATGTTGTGTCCGTGTGGCACTTACATTAGAGATAATCTGTTTCATTTCTGTATCTTTTCCCCCCTTATAGACTTGGCTGGCTGACTGGTTAATTGAACACAATCCCAACACACCTAAGCTGCGACATGCTGTGATTGTGGAGGAGCCTTAAAGAAGACAATTCAAAACTCATTAAAAACAGCATATTGTCTTTTGAATTTCTTACCAACATTAGTATGTGAGAAATAATAGTTCAAAATCTTTTGTAAACTGAGAAGCAGGACATTGTGAAATACACAGACTGAAGTAGCAGTATACAAGATTGAAGTTTAAATTAATAAAGACCTACATATAAATTGCAATTAATGGATGACCAACAGAGATTTAAAGAAGCTTTGAAGTTTGGTGACTTCTCACTTATGCTACCTTTAAATCCATAGTTATCTCAGTGAATTTGCATATCTCATTCCGATTGTCACACTTGACATGTTCTTTAAGTCACAGATCTACTCTGATCAGGCGTGTACACACACACGCGCACACACATATATAATATTTTGTAATAATGCCATTTTGAATAGATAATGAACTTTATTATTTGACCATGCAGTTTAACAAAGTAGGCTTCATCAAGTTGTTGTACTGTTAGTAATACATTGATTATTCAGAATGCTGGAATTTTGCTAGTTGAATGCCATAAATATTAACCCTTCCTCAAATAGATTTTTTCCCCTAAGCAGTTACCCCAAACTACATATAGAGAAAGACTAGGAATAATAAGATTTACCCAGTTGCAAGTTATACAATTTACATTTAAACAAATAATCATGCACATCCTGATACATATTATGGTCTCTCACTGAATAGATTCATAGAATTGGTATACTTTCCTCTAGGAACTTCAGCAGACATTAATCTAAATCTAACACTGTTTTGAGCTCTCTGTTCTGTGCTCAATTCCTCTAAGTAAACAGGCGTTTTTCACATGTATGGCTTTTAAAAGCAAATTTATTCATGATGAAACCCTAGTAGGCCTTATTGCTGCTACCTCATTTGAATTTCAATGACTTACCTAGTTTTTGCTTGTGATTGGGCAGCTGTAAATGAGAAAATTGGGCTAGTGTATACAATTTGGATTTTAACCCTTTCACACTAGACACCCTTATACTGGGAAGTTTTAGTTTTTCTGTATGATAGAGCAAGACTGTTCTATGGAGGGTAATTCCACAAATTGTTAACTAATACTGAAGCTCTGCAAAGTGTACCTTCTGTCCTATGGCATTAGCCCCTACAAAATATGATCTGGCATATTAATTCCCTACAAGTCTCTCAAAATTTTATTCTGGGATATTTTCAAATGCCTAGATTATCTGACAGTTTTAGGGACTTTTAACAGGTACATCCATCCATGAACTGAGGACTAATGGGGATTATGCTAGCTCAATAAGAGGATATTTATATGAAATTTCTTTTTTATAATGTCCCAAAGAGGCAGCCAGCTGCACCTTCCAGCTCAACATTGTCAAATGTTTGAAGGAGTGGTGTATGAAGACCAATTCCTGCTTAATAAACCAGCCAATTCTGTTTAGTAACCATTACTATTACCATTGAACTTGTAGCTAATATGGAAAATGAACATAGAAACCTACCTTATATCAGGACACGCTTGTCTGTCCCTCTATCTTTGTATTATCTATTCTGACCTTACATCATATATAGCAATAGAAAGTACATTTCTATACCGATTATCAGTGAACTAGCACTCCCTAAGCAGTTTACAATCTGTAAACCAATTGCCCCCAACAAGCAGGTTACTCATTTTACTGACCTACCAAGAGTCTTCTTGCCTGCTATCAATTGGAGATATCAAGGATTGAATCTGGAATCATCTCGAAAGGAATGCACTATGTTCTATCTTTTCACCAATCGGGAAAATTTAAGGCTGTGACTGTGTTTATAGTGAAGAAATATAGAACATGCCTCCTACTGCTGGCTGGTACATTTTACTAAACAGGTAGTATCTTATTATTTCAGACTAAATCCAATTGTTAATCCCAATCAGGGCAGACCCATTATGTCAGTGGGATTTATGTAAGTATTGATTTAGCATTCAGCAGTTGATTCAAAGGAGTTCCTCTGCTTGGGACTAGCACTTGAATCGAGACTCTGGTTTTGGCTTTTCCAGACTTGTCACCTGGTTTTGAACCCATATTTCAAAAGAGTTAAGATGTAGTTCAGTGATGGTAATGGAAATCCTATGCTTATGCTTATGCATGTGTATGTGTATTTATTTTATTTTGTTTATATGCCACCTATCTCCCAGAGTAGGTCCCAAGGCAGCTTCCATAAATAGGAATCTCAAAGCAAATATGCTTTGAGGTTCAAGAAGCAAATTGGAGATTTAAAAGAGAATTTGACATATTCATGAAGGACAGGTCTATCAACAGTAATTAGGTATGGTCACTAAATGGTTCAGGCTCAGTATGTTGCTGAGGATTTCTTGGTTGGTATTAGAAAATTCAATCTGCTTTCCAGTCATCTAAAATGACTGTTCTCCCAAGGAAGGAATAGCATGGCTTGCAGCCTTCTAGGCACTTGCCTATAAAGAATTCTTGTTTTGCTTAATGTACAGCAACGATACACTTTACCTACTAACGGGGCCTTTGTTATTGTTTTTAGATTGTGTATTATTGTTGTTTTATGTTTTTAACCTGTATTTGTTTGCACTCGTTGCATATTGTAAGCCGCCCTGATCTTTTTGGAAGGGCGGGATATAAATAAAGATTTTATTTATTATTTATTTATTTCCAAATAAAACTCCTAACTTATTTACAACAATAAAAACAAAAACCAAATATTAAAAATAATAGAACAAACAAGTTGCAAAAAAAAAAGTTTACATGAAACTTTAATCCCAGTTTTGAATTATAGGATTGCCAAACCATGCTCCTGCTAGGAATCCTGGGTTTTTAAGTCAAGAGAGGATAACTTCTCGTGGGGGTTTAAGAACCTGTTGGAGCTTGTACCTTCCTCCTTCCACCACAGATGCCAACAAAATTCAGCAGCAACTGCAACCAGTCACTAGTGCTGGAAAGAGCCCTGTGAGAGTTTACATTTAAGTAAAGAACGGGAGAACAATGTTTTTTATCCATTGCACTGCAATGGGAAGAACTCTTAAATTTTACCTCCAATATGACTCTTAAATGCTATTAAACTTCCTCAAGGTTTGGACCTGGTAATCATGCCTTGAATCCTGCTATTAATCCCAACTATATTAGAATCGTTGAATTTTTGTTGTCTCACAACCACTGATTCAGTTGGGAATAACCTATAAAATTCAGCCTTCTGTCAAACTACATCCATTCACTCATTTATTCACTCAGTGGCCTGTGGGATCAAAATACTCACTGAGTTCTCATGTCATCTCTGTACTTGCTATTTGTGTGAGCAAGCCAAACTGGAAATCTCATTCCTAGGCTACAAGCAGCAATTTTTTTCTAGAGAAATACATAAATCCATGGGCTTCTTTAAGAGCAACTACCTCCCGAGTTAAAATTATTAATCTTGATCACTCCTTAGACTGAGTTTAAAATTCTAAACCTTGCATTGATAATCAGTAATTCAAGCAGCTGACGTGGAAGGGTCAGATGAAGGATGCCAGTTTACTTGCTTTTCAAGCTAAGATTTGAACAGCTGATTCTAAAGAGATAGACACAGAATAGTTCAGTTTTATTGAACTTGCTGCTCCAGGGCAATAAAGATGAGCCACTTCATTCTGGTGATGAGTGAAGAGGACTGGAAGAAGAAGGGATTAAGGAGATGTGTGTAGCAAAACTCAAACAGGAATTCCTAGGGCTGGAAACAGCACCAAAATGTCTACCCATTCATTTCAGGCCTTGATTCTCTAACTTCCAAGCATCCTTAAATATTTGAGAAATGAAATGCACAAATAAGAATTAAGTGGATGGAATTAATGTGCTCATGTGAATGTGTTGAGAACATCTCTTTAGATCCCCTTTCACACCTCGTGTGGATGTGTGCCTTTTTTCAAGTTTTTCCAACTTGGTAACTCTAAAGTGAACCTACCATGGAGTTTTCTTGGCAAAATTTGTTCCGAGGATATTTGCCATTGCTTTCCCCTGAGGCTGAGAGCATGTGACTTGCCAAGGTCACCCAGTGGGTTTCATGGCTGAGGTGGGAATCAAACCCTGGTCTCTAGAGCTGTAGTTCAGCATTCAAACCACTGTGCCATGCTGACTCTCCTCCCACGCCATTTATTGTAGCTTATTTGGGAATAGATGTCCAAAGAACCACAGTACCAAAGACCCAACAAGATTTTCATCCATCCATCCATCCCTTTATTTACACCGTACCTTTTGCCCCAGACTGGGACTCAAGGAAGCTAAGATCCCAAGCTAATTTACCATAACTCAGAAATGATTAGACAGAAACATGGAGATGCTCGGGGGGGGGGGACCTTCTTTCCTATTCTGTTGCAGGAAAGCAAATTTCTCTTACAGTTAATCTCTCCTCTCTTCAAACAAGGTCATGGTGCTACATCTTGCAGATCTGGAGAGATTTCCCCAATTCCTCCCAAGGTTCTGTGCTCTTTTTCTACCTCTCACCCAGTCCCCTGGAGACCAAAAATGTCAGAGACAAGATTGATAAGTATTTGTGCCCTAGAGAATGAGAATGACTGTTGGCCAAATTGGCATGGTACCACCCCCTGCTAGCTCATGATGGAGTGACACTACCATCAACTCGGAGGGGAGCCTCTTGTTGCTCTTCACAACATTGTGGCAGCAGTTAATGGCAAGTGGGCAGGAGCAAAAGCTTACAGACAAATGGGGAGATGATACTGCTCATCATGAGAGCTGAGAATGTCTTCAGTTTTACAGTGTGAATTTCTCTTCTGTCCTTTAAAAATAACTACTGGAAGAGCAGTAGCCTGTGCCACTGGAATGAAAACAAAGCAAGAAGCATAGACTGCCTTCTGGTCATGTCTACTTCAAAGTAAAACCCCTGAGTTCAATGTGACAGACCTCCAAGCAAGTGGGCTATAGGATTTCAGCCTTAGCTGCATTTTTTACTTGCTTGCCTGTGAGCAAGACCCACTGACCTCAATGGGACTTAGATTTGTACAGACATGTACATGATTGAGGTGCATACAATCCAGACTATATTTTGTGATCACATTGGTCTTCTAATCACATCTTGGTACTTTCCTTAGATCAAAGAGATAACCTCAAATATTTGATATCTATAATTAGAAGGATAACATAGCAATCTGTATGCCATCTGACAACACATAAACTGTCATGGATCAATGGTATGGAATTCTGGGATTTGTAGTTTGTTGTGGCACCAGAGCTCTCTGAAAAGGCTAACTATCTCACAAAGCTACAAATCCGAGAATTCCACAGCACTGAGCCAGGACAGTTAAAGCGGTCTAACTGGATTAGTTCTGCAATGTAGATGCAGCCTAGGTCTTTGCTGAATATCAAGGATCCCAAGTAAACTCTTGCCTCAGGAGCTGGTCTTTTGGATAACATAATTGTTGGTTAGAGCAACTTTTGTATGTTGAGACCCAGATTGTTGGGGGCAGTTAGCTTACAGTTGTAAACTGCTTAGACACTGTTAGTGCAGAATGAAGTGGTATATAAATGAAGCTGTTTGTTTTGTTTTGTTTTTGAGACTCTGTGATAATTAAGATACATTTAGACCTTCTAGGACCTTAGGAATGCTTTTGCTTTTTGCTAAAACCTAAAAGTAATTTTCCTGTAGGCACCCACAAACATTTCCTGACCTTTTACTATGTAGGTGATGGGCAGAAATTTACCAAGGGAAGCTTTTACTGGAATGTGCAGTTAATGTGCTTATATTCCTCGTGATGGTAAGGCAGGTGTTAAAGGCAGGTGAGCCCTGTGAGAAAAACAGAAAAAGAACTAGCAACTCTAGCTTGAATATAGGGGCCGAGACTGCAAGTGATTATACAAAGAATTGGACCACAGAGGAAATACAAAAGCAGTGAAAGAGGAGTCATCTTCCTGTAGACTAGCAAATCATTAATGAATCCAATCTACACTGCATTAAGGTCAGTATTATGTCCGCTCCCATGGATTGTAATAGATCTTCAATGCAACTACAGTGAATTGGGTTCTTCACCACTAGAAAATGATGAGGGGTCAGTTGGTATCTTTCTTCTTTGGTCTGAATCCAAATATTTATGGTCATGCTATCTCTCTCTCTAGACAAAGAATTGTTTTAGCCATATTTCTGCTATTCTGCCCTGAACAATTGGATATATTTAAGCATTGTACTACAGCCCAGGAGACCCAGGTTCGGTTCCCGGGTCAGCCATGGAAACCCACTAGGTGACCTTGGGCCCCAGAAAAACCTGTAATAGGTTCCCCTTAGGATTAATATAAGTCAGAAATGACCTGAAGTCACACACAAGAACCACCATGGGAAGAGTTTTAAATCCTATAATGCTATGATGAATTACTTGTTGAGCTTTAACTGTGTGTGATGGCAAATTGTCAAATTACAATAAACTGCTTGTTTGCATGAATGCATAGGGTGCAACTAAACAGATAAAGAAGTCCTCAAAGCTGCCTTTATTTGCGCTAAGTAGCTGACATTTCTCTCCCTTCCTTCAGAGCTGTAAAATCTGCTTCTAACTGGGTGGCATTTATGTGGGGAGTACAAATGACAGCTACATTTTGGATGCATCCAGCAACTCTGTCAGGCACTCTTTGCTCAGTTACGTGAGAACATTCCAAACAGCCTTTAACATATGTATGTGGATAAATCTCCTGCTTGTACCATAAAACATTTTACCTTGTACCCAACATAAAGCAGTCATTACAGGGAATGGTAAAGCTGCTGAGATTAACACATCCTCCCAGTCACACCAACTATTTTTATAATACCCAATTTAGCAAATGAACTGAGAAAAGGCATAGCACCCCGACCCCCCACAAAAAGGCTGCTTTCACTCCTAGTAACACCTCTCTGTAATCTAGCTCTACCTTTGCCACCTTCCCTGCAGTTGGTAAGAAAAAAGTCCACAGAATGATGGGATCAATTCCACTGGCATTGTATCAGCACACCGTTGTACATGTTTACACAGCACTAAGACCCACTAGATTTAGGGGAGCTTACTCTAAAGCAAGCAGGAAAGGGACTGGTACTTGTGTGTTTGTTTAGACTGTGTATGCAGGTTGACTACAAGGCCAGAGGGCCCCCAAATTATGTAGAGTGCACTGAAATTTACAAGAACGGGTTTTGTATATACTGAGGCAGTTCTTGCATTTACGTCCCTTAATGGAAGGAATATATTTGGTCTAAAACTGTGCAAGTCTGAACTTGTTTCTGCATTAAGGACATTGTAGTCAGACCCACTGTTTAAAACAAATGCCTGCCTGATCTCATTCATGCATAATCAGAAGAAAGTTCCTCTCATTCCTGTGTAACTTGCATAAGTTTAAAAAAATAGGGTGTTAACTACTTTAGTAGAGTTTAGGGCTGTAATGCTACACCTGACTCCTCAGAGATAAGCCACAGTAACTTTGATGGAGCTTAAGTCTAGACTGCAACCTTAGTATATGCTTCTTAAAGGTTCTATCAAAACCAAACCAAAAAAGTCATATTTTGCTTGTTTATTTGTAGGGAATCTTGCTCTCTATATCCCAGACTAACACACAGTAGAAAGAATGATATAGATATTGTTCTAATGTACAGCCAGACACATTTTATGCAGCAGGAAAATAACATGTGCAAGAGGGAAATAGGCTTCTATTTATCTGCCATTATGTAGCTTGAAGTTATTTCCGAAAACAAAGATGAGAAAAAAGAATAAAGAAATTAAAAAATTAAAATGACTTAACTTTTAGTACTCATAACTTTATATTAATAGTATATTATTGGTAGAAACTACCTCAGAAGTTAAAAAAAAAATTTTTTTAACTCCTGTTGAATTGTGTGTCTTCAAGTCACCTGTCAATTTATGGCAACCTCATGAATTTGATAGGGTTTTCTCATGTAGGAAATACTCAGAGGTGGTTTTCCCAGTTCCTCTCTGAAATACAGCCTACAGCACCTCATATTCATTGGTGGTCTCCCATCTAGGTAGTAACCAGAGCTGACCCTGCTTAGCTTCCAAGATCAGACAGGATCGGGTGTCTTTAGGATATTGTTTATGTAGGCATGCACCACAAACACAAAAAAGGAGACTTGTGCCATGTTTCATACACCATACTGAACATGTCCAAATTGCCTTTGTTTCAGGATTGGATCATCACTCTCAGGACTGGTGAGATGAGCAGTGTTGATTGCCAGCCTCTCAGAATATTCCTTTAAACCACATCTGTTCCTTTGCTTTGCCTATGGATGAACAATAGAGAGGACAGGACCAAAAAGGCAGACTGTCTACAGCTATGATATCTCTAGCTATCCAAGCTGTGCTTAACTGTTAAAGCAGAGATGCAAGTGAAACAATAACACTGGGCAGCCATCCTGCAATGAATCTAATTTTGTGACAGCTTTAGAACTTGTTAGAATAACACACAGGATTCAGTATGTAGAGAGATCTTGTAGCACCTTTGAGACTAACTGAAATAAAGAAATTGGCACAAAAGACTACGAAAGCTCACACTGCCAATTTCTTTCTTTCAGTTAGTCTCAATGGTGCTACAAGATCTCTGTACGTACTGATTGTAGAATTGGCGATATCTTTGAATTCTACCACACAGGATTCAGTTAGAATCAGGGTTCTCAGCTTCTTAGTTATGCAGAGTCTTTTCATTCAACTATCCAAAAGTAAGGTGCGTTTTTAATTTTTTTTCTCCCCCTTCCTCTTTTTTTTTATATTTCTTTACCCTTCCTACACAAGATTGCTAACTCTAGAATCAGGTCAGAGGATATGCTCTCTTTCCCCCTCCCAAACTGGCACCACACATTCGTGACCATGCTGGACCACCAAAACAAGGGAAAAAATGGTTTTTCTGACCATAGCACAGGAGGGGTTGGGTATCAGAACCACCCCTCAACACATGCTACTAACAATAGAGTATTCCAGTGGTTCTCAGAGTAGCTATGTTGGCTATGTTACATGTAGCAATGTACAAAAACATCCAAAATCCACCAAACAGTGATACCTCTATTTGGACAATCAAAATACACAAGATACATGATGCAAGTGTTCAAAGCTCCACTGCCTTTCTCATGAGGCAAAGGTGTTAGAAATCATACAGGAGGTAAACAATATGACGGTGTTAGTCACAGGACTGCATTTTGTCAAACACCAACAATGTATTGATAAAATGAAGGTCTGTGACTAACATTATTTTTTTTTTTAAAAAAAACCTCTATAATTTTTAATGCCTGATGAAGAAGAGTCAGAGGCACTTCAAAAGTCTGCATCATTGATTTTGTGCATTTTGGTTGGTCCAATAAAGGTATCACTGTGTTGTTGGCTTTTGATGTTATTGTTATTGTACAGAGGTAACAGAGGAAAATGGCCAAACAAATTATTTTGGTGGTGGAAGCAATGGACACCTGGAGCACCTGCTCTTCGTTATCTGTTCCCTGAGGCGGTTGCTTCACTCTGCCTTGTAGTAAGACTGGCCCTTTAGAGGAGGCCTTCCTCTGTTACAACATATAACCACCACAGTATCAGAAGTCATTGAGAGATCAAGGACAACCAAGATTGAGTATCTCTTTAGAATCAACTCTAGGGGAAGATAAAGAATGGAAATGGTGTCAGCATTATACACAGAAAATGAAAACAAGAAAAAAATGGCAGTTGGTGTCTTGCATGTCATGTGTGAATCTGCTCTGTCTTTAAGTCTGAATATTAAGGGCCTATCCAAGGTGCTGAAACTGTGGGGGATAGGTTTCAGCATCTTGGATGGCTTCCTTTAAATTTTGGGCTACAGCCTGGAGCAGATTTAGTGCTTTGCTGACACCACCACCATTGGCCGCCATAGGCAGCTCTCAACCCACCATGTATTTGTGAGAGTTTAAAGGACAGAGAGGCAAGTGCTTCAAGGAAGTCTAAGGCCTGAGGTTTCCATGATCATGTCTCCTGAACTTCTAAGGTTACTGTTGATGGATATAAAGTAAAGTGTATGCATTTAGTACAGTGTTATAAAAGCTGGTATCCAAGCCAGGATGTCCTTCCAAAATCTTCTTGTACAGTATAAAGAACCTAAGCGTCTGATTAAAAAATATTTTAATTTTCCTTCCAGATCAGGTTGCCATAATCCTTTGTAGATATTTATAGATAATAGAAATTTAGCAAGCCATCCTGCCACAGTGATAGCATGACAGGATAAATTATTTTCCTGTTAAATGTCTGTATGTCTAAAACCAAGAGGAAGGAGGACCCCTTACTCCTCTGATTAAGAAATAAATATTAGCTTCTTATTTTGAAATTTTGTCTGGTAGCCCTACTCATCTTTCCTAACGAGTGATGCCTTATTAGGGCATTTCAAGGTATAATTTTCTCCAGTGGTTTCTATGGTAAATCTGTTAAAATGACCAGCTGAGTTTTGACCATATGTGGCTTTGTGTTGCAAACAGTGAACAGGCACCTAACTGCCTGCTTTGAATAGTGCCATCATGGAGGCACAAAAGGCTGAGGAAATGAAACCTCCTCCAATTTCCTATGCATGTAAATGACACCTTATCATATTGAATCAGCCTGCCAGTTTTCAAGTCCTTTATAGCTTTTTTGATGAACAGCAATAAAACATATACTGCCCAACCTGGATAGTCTACTTCTGCCTTCAGCCCAGGCCTGCTGGTAATGAAGTCAGCAGAATATTATTGCAAAGAAAGCTTCTGAATTTAAAACAATACCACCACAAAAAATCAAAAGCAGGCTCCTTCACAGAAAGATCTTGGAGGAAGAAATGGTTACATAATGAAGTTGTAATATTTAATCCATAAAGAATTAATGGTTAATGCAGACAAAGGTTTGCAAAATGATTTGACATCCTAGTTTCTGCTCAGCTATAACCATAGCTTCCTTAACACTAGCTTACAGCACAATGTCTACTCAAAAGAAGTTCAGTGGTATTTAATTCAAGGTAGATAGGTATAAGACCATTAATCATTTTGTCTTTCTTCAAAGAGACTTCTCATATAATTTAAACCAATTATTTGCATTGTGTGTGTGTGTGTATCAGCAAAGATGTCACTATCTCAGGTGTGGACATTTTTGGATTCTGGAGTATTTTGGATTTTGAAATGCCAGATAAGGGAGACTCAACCTATATAGATAGTTGGGTTTCTAGATACAGTGGACCCTCCACATTCACTGGGTTAGGTGTGCAGGACCCCTGTGAAAGTGGAAAAACCTCAAATAACAAAAAGCAAACAAACCCTTTTTTAAACTTCAGAGAACACCTCTCTAGGAATTTCTAAGATATGTAGATGACACTATACTATTAGTACAAACCAACAAAGACCTGGAGCAACTATTGAAGAAAGTCAAGGAGAAAAGTGTCAAGGTAGGCGTGACGCTGACCATTAAGAAAACAATAATAATAATCGTGGAAGAGCTATAACAGTTCATCCTAGATAACAAGAAAACTGAAAGAGTCAGAGTCCCTATACCTTGGTTGAAACTTAAATCAGAATGGAGTCAAGAAATGAGAAAAAGACTAGGATTGGGATGGACAGCTACGAAAGGACAAGATCATAAAAAGCAAAGACAACTCTGAACACTAAAGTGAGGATAGTCCAAGCCATTATATTCCCCATCACCATGTGAAGATGTTAGAGCTGGACAGTGAAGAAAGCCAACAGACAGAAAATCAACTCTTCAGAGATGTGGTGCTGAAGAAAAGTGCCGAGGAAACTGTGGATGACCAAGAAGACAAATAAAAGGGTTCTCAAACAATTCAAGCCCAAAATATCACTGGAAGCTAGGATGACTAAATTGAGGCTGTTATATTCTAGGCACACCACAAGGAGGCATGAATCAT
>NC_056523.1:94875991-94914101 GCF_019175285.1 Sceloporus undulatus
TAATAATAATAATAATAATAATAATAATAATAATAATAATAATAATAATAATTTATTTTCCACTTTTTCTTGAAAGAATCAAAGCAGATTACAGGAATATGAAGAAAAAAACCACATACAATTTTTAAATACAATTAACCCCCCCCCCGCAAAAAAACCAACCCTCCCCACCAAACATAAAATCATTAATCAATCCCTAAAAAGAAATTAAACAGAAAAAAGTTTAAAACATTCCAGGACCAATAAAGTAAAAAAAACAAAACAAAATTTTGGGCAGATTTTGGCAGGAAATGAATAATCTTCTGGGGGGAGGGGTCGGAAGCGATGGTATCAGTGACACTTCCAGTGTAACAATGATGGCTTAAAGGTGAAAGTAGGGGGAGGCAAGTCAGTAGATCTGGTCTAGTCTGGAAAGGCTGCCGGAAGAGATCCATTTTAATAGCCTTCTTAGAGGCTTCCAAGGTAGTAATCTGTTGGATCTCGTTCGGCAGGTCATTCCAGAGTCTGGGAGCGGCTGATGAGAAGGACCTCTGGGTCACTGCTGAAAGTCTAGTCTTCTTAAGTTGTAGCAGATTCTTCCCAGAGGACCGAAGTGTGTGGGGTGGATTGTATAGAAGGAGACACTCCCGCAAGTAGTCAGGATCGAAGCCATGTAGGGCTTTAAAGGTTAAAACCAACACCTTGTATCTTGCCTGGAACCAGTGGAGAGATTTTAGAACTGATGTAATGTGGGCAGTTCTAGATAAAACCGTAACCAACTTGGCTGCCATATTTTGTACCAATTGAAGTTTCCGAACTTGGCACAAGGGTAGCCCCAAGTAGAGCACATTACAGAAGTCGAGCTGAGAGGTTACCAGCGCATGTACAGTGGTACCTCGGGATACGAAATACCCAGGTTACGAATTTTTCGGGATACAAATAAATCCCATAGGGATTTATTGTTTCGGGTTACGAAGGTTTTTTTGGGTTACGAAAAAACCCCGGCGCTGTTTTCAATGGAGCCGCGGCAGAGCCGCGGCTTTTTTTCCATTAGCGCCTATGGCAATTCAGGTTACGAAGGTTTTTCGGGTTACGAAATTAGCCGCGGAACGAATTAATTTCGTAACCCGAGGTACCACTGTACTATTGTTTCAAGGTCTCCCTGCTCCAGGAAGGGGCACAGTTGGCGTATCAGTCAAAGCTGATAAAAAGTGCTCCTGACCGTCGCATCCACTTAGAATCATAGAATCATAGAATCATAGAGTTGGAAGAGACCACAAGGGCCATCCAGTCCAACCCCCCGCCATGCAGGAAATCCAAATCAAAGCATCCCCAACAGATGGTCATCTAGCCTCTGCTTAAAGACCTCCAAGTAAGGAGAATCCACTACACTCCAGGGGAGTTTGTTCCACTGTCGAACAGCCCTTACTGTCAGGAAGCTCTTCCTAATGTTGAGGTGGAATCTCTTTTCCTGTAGCTTGCATCCATTGTTCCGGGTCCTGTTCTCTGGAGCAGCAGAAAACAAGCTTGTTCCCTCCTCAATGTGCCATCCTTTCAAATATTTAAACAGGGCTATCATATCACCTCTTAACCTTCTCTTCTCCAGGCTAAACATCCCCAGTTCCCTGAGTCGTTCCTCATAGGGCAAGGTTTCCAGACCTTTCACCATTTTAGTCGCCCTCCTTTGGACACGCTCCAGTTTCTCAATGCCCTTTTTGAATTGTGGTGCCCAGAACTGGACACAATATTCCAGGTGGGGCCTGACCAGAGCAGAATACAGTGGCACTATTATTTCTCTTGATCTAGACACTATACTTTTATTGATGCAGCCTAGAATTGCATTGGCCTTTTTAGCTGCCGCATCACACTGTTGACTCATGTTCAACTTATGATCTACTTGGACTCCTAGATCTCTTTCACATGCACTTTCATTCAGCAATGTGTCTCCCATCCTATATATGTGCATTTCATTTTTCTGCCCTAAGTGCAGTACCTTACATTTCTCTGTGTTGAATTTCATTTTGTTAGCTTTGGCCCAGCTTTCTAGTCTATTCAGATCATTTTGAATGTTGGTCCTGTCCTCTGGAGTATTAACTATTCCTCCTAATTTGGTGTCATCTGCAAATTTGATAAGTGTGCTCCCAATTCTGTCATCCAGGTCATTGATAAAGATGTTGAATAGCACTGGGCCCAGGACAGAGCCCTGTGGGACCCCACTGGTCACTTCCCTCCAAGAAGAAAAGGAGCCATTGTTGAGCACCCTTTGGGTTCGGCCGGTCAACCAATTACAAATCCATTTAACAGTTACTTTGTCTAGCCCACATTTTACAAGCTTGTTTGCAAGAATATCATGGGAAACCTTGTCAAAGGCCTTACTGAAATCAAGATATACTATATCCACAGCATTCCCTTCATCTACCAAGCTGGTAATTTTATCAAAGAAAGAGATCAGATTTGTCTGGCATGACTTGTTTCTCTGAAACCCATGTTGACTTTTTGTGATTATGACATTGCTTTCTAGATGTTCACAGACTCTCTGTTTAATGATCTGCTCCAGAATCTTTCCTAGTACTGATGTCAGACTAACTGGACGATAATTGTTGGGATCCTCTTTTTTCCCCTTTTTGAAGATGGGGACAATGTTTGCCCTCCTCCAGTCTGCTGGGACTTCTCCTGTTCTCCAGGAGTTCTCAAAGATTATTGCCAATGGCTCCGATATTACATTTGCCAGTTCTTTTAATACTCTTGGATGTAGTTCATCTGGTCCTGGAGACTTGAGCCGTCAGATGAAGCAATGAGTCCAGGAGCACCCCAAGCTGTGGACAGAATCCTTCAGGAGAAGTGTGACCCCATCCATAACTGGCTGGTATAACTCCATTCCCAGATTAGGGGTCCCTATTACAAGTACCTCCGTCTTACCTGGATTCAACTTGAGTTTGTTTTCCCCCATCCAGTCCATTACCGAATTAAGACAGGCATTCAGAGGAGAGATGTCATCCTTAGTCACTGCATCAGTCTGAGACATAGAGAAATATATTTGGGTGTCATCAGCGTACAGTACTGATAACACCCGTCCCATGTCTCCAGATGATATTGCCCAGCGGCTTCATGTAAATGTTAAACAGCATTGGGGATAGAATTGCACCTTGAGGGACACCCGACTTGAACTCCCTCTTGGCCAAACAATTGTCCCTATGTGACCCCCAGCTGGAATCTGCTCAAGAGGTAAGATCGAAACCACTGGAATACAGTGCCCCCGATTCCCAACTCTCTCAGGCATTCCAGAAGAATACCGTGGTCTATGGTATCGAAGGCCACCAAGAGATCCAAGAGCACCAGCAAGGTCACACTTCCCCTGTCAGTGCCCAGATGGAGATCACCGACTAAGACGACCATGGTGGTCTCAACTCTGTAGCCTGTCCTAAATCCGGTTTCAAATGGATCTAGAAAATCTATTTCTTCCAAGACTGTTTGGAGTTGAATGGCTATTGCCCTCTCCATTACCTTGCCGCAGAATGGTAAAAGAAAAAAAACAGTACAGCAGAGAGAAGCAGAAGGAGAGGAAGATCACACACCAGATGAATAGACTCAATCAGAGAGGTCACAGGCCTGAGCCTACAGGACCTGAACAGAGCAATGGAAGATAGGGAGTCTTGGAGATGTCTCATCCACAAGCTAAACATAGGTCAAGGTCAGCTCGAGGGCAGTTGACAAGAGGAAGATGTGAGAGAGAAAGGAGGCAAAATTACAAAACTCGCCTATACCAAGTTTCACCAGGATACTGAATAAAATATTGTCTCAAGTGCAATGCTTTTCAGTGTAATATGCATGCAGATGTGTCATAATCAAGTAACATATATGTATATACAAACAATTCCATAATCCAAACTGTGACAGAAGCTCTTTTAATCAAAATGTGGGTTAACTCCCCCTTTTTTTTTTCTCCTCAGGATATCTGTTTTACTAAATAGATCATCCATTCATTATTGTTGTTGTTGTGTGCCTTCATGTCATTTCCGACTTATGGTGATGCTATGGCAAACCTATCATGGGGGTTTCTTGGCAAGTTTCTTCAGAGGTTTGCCATTGTCATCCTCAGAGGCTGGAGTGTGTGACTTGCCCAAGGTCACCCACTGAGTTTCCATGGCCATACCACCCTGTAAAGACAAGTGGCAGACCTTTCTAGTTTGACACTAGATCTCTCTGGCTGAGAGATCCCTTTCCTAAACTTCCAGTCCCAGGATTCCATGGGATGCAACCATGGCAATTAAAGTGGAAAAATAGGACCATGAATGTGTTGTGTGAGTAGGCTCCAAGTTTTTGAAACAGCAATAAGGGACAGTTGGAACTCATGAGACGGGAGCAATCAACCATGTGTATCTCCCATCAAAACAGTCCAAGGTTGTTGAGTGCAGTTGAATACTTCAGGGAGACTCATTCTCAGACAGAATTGCGTGGAAGCAAAAGGGAGATGAATGTTCATTTATTGACCCACAATATCAGTCATCACACATGAGGTTATCTCCCCTGCTTTTCCTCTGGCTTATAGTATTTTAAACTTATTTTTATTTGTATTTTCAATCTCTAATATTAATAGATTCTCTGGAGGCTTTCAAAGATGAGTACTGCATAAAATTCCCCTATCTTGGGCTATCTCCCCCACAAGAATGATAGAAACCTAAATGGTATAAACCAGATTCCTCACTGCTAAGTGGCCCTTTATTATTGTCACTGTTGTTACAGGACAGGAAATCTTAACATTTTGTAGCTGTCTTTTAGCCTCATTTACACTATCTTTCTTTTCAAGGTTTCTGGCTTGTATTTATAAATCTAGTGAGTTCTGGATAACACAGATACCATTTAGTGCTTCCAACTGTCAGAGAAGGAATTACACAATGATTTGTGATAGTTCTCTGGTGATTAATGAGATAAAGCTACAGTATATCTCTTGGTTGTTTTCTCACTCCTTATGCTACAAAGTGAGAGTCAGCATATATCCTATCAACTGATAGCTGCACATCCGAAAAGCCTGCAGTGGATAGTCATCGTGAATCTGGTTGCTTCCCAACTCTGTCATGTTGGAAATCCTAGATTTATGTCTTGTCAGCTTGAAGTGTATCTTCATTTTCAAATGGGCCAATGACAGTCAAACTCTAGCCACATTCATTTGGCATTATGATATGTGTACTGATTTTATATTGTTGAATAACCTGCATATTATACTATGGGGGAGGGGTTTGGTCAAAAAGGAGGGACTATCCAGTAGTTTTCAAGGCATATTGGCTCAACTCCCCATTGTATCCCTACTTTGCTCCTCCTATAAGCCATTCACTAAGGTTAGGGGCACAGGACCCCCGTGAAAGTTGAAAAACTGAAAATAACAAAACCACTATTTTTTACCTGAGAAAACACCTCTCTAGGAATCTCTAGGTCCTCCAGTGCAAGTCTGTAGTCAACATCTGTCAGACATTGACCATAGAATTGTGCTGGAGGAAACACAACATTTGGCTCGTGCTTATTAAAAGTAATACTAATTAAGAGTTTAAAAACGGAAAAACATACATGAATAAATATTTAAGCTTATCACATTGCCCCCCTAGGACATGATGGGTCGGAACAAAAGGGAGCAGGATGGGAACGGAAGGGGGCAAGGGTCGCATTTTACCACACACCAGAATGCCGCAGACGCAAGTTCCCATTCCGTTCCCAATCTGTCTCGGAGGAGGCAATTTTCAGGAACGCTTCTGATCGGTTCCTGAAAACCACTTCCTGCGGGGTGGATCGGGAACGGAATGGGAACTGCTGGCTCTGACATTCTGGTGTGAGGTAAAATGCGTCCCTTCCCTCTTCTGTTCCCATCCTGCTCCCTTTTGTTCTGCCCCCATCATGTCCCCGGGGGCAATGCAATAAGCTTACTTGTTACATGCATGAATTTCTAGATACTTATTATAAAACCTTTGTAACAAAATGTGCATGTAACAATAACGTGTGTAATATTTGTTCATGCTTTGCGGCTCTCAAATATCTGAGATTTATAGCAAGTTGCTCTTACATGAAGCAGTTTTGGGCATCCTTGTTCTAGGTCATGGATGAAGAACCTCTGGCCCTTCGGATAAAGTTGAACTGCCATTCCTATTATGCCTGACAGTAGATCACACAACCTAAGACTGATACGAATTGGTCCAATACAATCTAGAGGGCCAGGGCTTCCTCTTATAACAAGTTTAAGGGGAGCTGTGTAATGTTCCTGTGTGTGTTCTCTACATATTTTGCAAGCTCTTTTGCAATGACCAAACATCCTATCTGTAGTCCACTTATATTTTCAGATTTTACCACATTCTCCTCAAACATTTCTTGGACTACACTGAAAATCCTGCACAGAGGATACTTCAGCCACCATTTTGTGCTGTCCACTTACCTTTACAAGGAGGAAAAGAAGCCATCAAAATGGCCATTAGGGCCCCTTAACTTTGTGATGTTAAGGAAGATTTTTGCAAGTTGAAGAGAGCCTCTCACTTTTGTTTTTAAGACCTCAAGGAATTGATGTGACCCATGGCTTTTTCCTAATTTAGTTGTGGTGTGACCGGCTAGTTAAGCTGCATATGAAAAGGTTACTTATTCTCTTCAAGAGAGAAGATGTCAACTTGAGTGATGGAGAGCCTTTGCATTGGGAGCCATAATATTCACTTAATACAATTGCCAACCCCATGTGGAAATGCAGGAAATGGATGGTGTAAAAATACATCCTTCTGTCTCTATAATGAGGGGGTTTAAACAAAACAAAAAACTTTAGTGGGCCATTGGCATCAAGAATTAACTCTCCAATATATATAGCATTGTCAGATGTTTACTGACAGCAGAAATTAATATTAAATAAGCTATGGATTGTTAATCAGCTGCAGTTCTATTCCACAACAGATGGATGGGATCACAAGGGAAGGAACATTGGCCCTTGTACAACCAGCATTCCTGCCTAGCCTTTTTGTGCAAATAATGGAAACATTCCTCTCTGCTGTCATCCAGTGATCACTTAATCCTTTCAGTTCCTTCTTTGTGGGATATTGATGCAAATACTTTCCCTGATGCTATACATTTTAATCCTGAAGAGTAATCCAATCTAGACTATCTTCTGTAACTGTGGGGAGATCCAGGTGATCTGAATAGGAAAAACATACCTTGATAAAGATCATGAGAGAAAAGGTGAAAGGGAACCGATTACCATGGAAGCCCTGAAGAGCAGCTGAAACACTGGGTTGATCCTTGTTTGCTCCTCTTGGTCAGTAGTACTGCAGACACAGGTTTTATCCCTCTCAAGGTACGGTTCAATTATTGTCATCCAGCAGACCATATACATTAGGGATGTACAGTACTAGTCTGCTGCTGGAAATGAAAGTAGGATGCTACATCATGATGGAGTGTTGAGCTGGTCATATCCAGCTTTACTATTAGGAAAAGGGA
Source organism: Sceloporus undulatus (assembly GCF_019175285.1). Classification (NCBI taxonomy): domain Eukaryota; kingdom Metazoa; phylum Chordata; class Lepidosauria; order Squamata; family Phrynosomatidae; genus Sceloporus; species Sceloporus undulatus. The sequence continues at coordinate 94,883,429 of NC_056523.1, forward strand.
GGCAGTTGTCTTCAGTGATAGAGGTTGGAAAACAGCAACAGGGCATGTGATGAGAATGTTGTACCATGTAGTTTTACCTTGTACTAGCCGTCTGCCTTCAGGTGGGGTGAGGATGCTGGCCCATCACCTATGTTGAAGAGATATTTCACTGACATTCTAGTAAGCATTTGTATAGAAGAAGTTCCATTTTGTTCAGTTAGCAAAATGTCTTGAGTTGACCCTGGGTGAGATCAGAATGAGAAGTTCTCATTGTAGCAGCCAACTTCTTTTGTGCTGAAAGGAGTGTGAGATATAGGGGAAATCTCTAATATAAGTATGAGAAAGTTAGTGTGTCCTTGTTAATTAATAAATCTTGCAACCTGTTCATATGGATAGCAACAGTATAGATGAACAATGGATAATGAACTAATTGCTTGATAATTTTCTCTCACTAGAGATATTCCATTTGGGTTTGGTTTTTTTTAGGAAGATCAATGGTGAGAAATAACTAACTGTGTGGGGACCAAATATACTTAAGAATCTATAAACCCATTAGTTAGAGCTTGTCACAGACAATTGTACTGCCTGCATGCAGACTTATTTGTTTGTTGGAAATGTCTGGGAAAATGCTTTCCTAACTACAACTCATTTAATCATAGTGGATAGTAAGTAAAAAAAAATCCAGAATGATATAAAAATATTTATTTACAATTACAAGTTGTACAGAGAGAGTTTTTTCCTAAGGTAATCAATCATTCCCCTCCTCCTCTTCCTCATCTTTTGTGATTGGGTCATGTTCTACTGACCAATATGGTTAAAGATCTCGAGGAATAGCCGAGAGAGCTGGAGACATTTCATTTTCAGGAGAGAAATCTAAGAGATATCTTTTAATATCCATAGGAATGCCAAGTGGAAGATGCTGAAAGCTTATGTTTAGCCAGTCCAAGGACTATGGGACAGAACAGACAGGCCAAAATAAAGCTGCTTCGGGTCACTTTGGAGGTATGCTGTTTAAATGTCACATGCATCTTAAGAGGCCCGAAGCTGTGCTCCAGCCCTTAGCTCCTGTTCAACAAAAACAGCTATAGGAGGGGTAGCAGCAAAATCCAAGATGGCTTATTTGCCCCTGCAATGGCAGGTAACCTCCAGACTTTATACACAGTTATGTCAGGATCCAGGTTCCACTTCATCACTTGGAATTTTAATCCACTGTCTTACATGACAGTAGTTAACCGAGTTGCTAGTAAAAATAATGAAATCTATCCTACTTTATAAATGCTACCTAATAAAGAAATACAGTGAAGTAATGGCAGATTTAGATGAGTCATAAATCTTGTGAGGCATTATTGCATCTGGTGAGCTACAGCTGTTAAGCAATAGGTTGGACAGATTTTTTTAAAGCAGAAAATGGCACTCTAAAGAATGGTTATCTTTATCTTTCTTTGGGACATTCCATAAGTGTATGTATATATGTGTGTGTGTGTATTGATTAAAGGGGTTTATGTGTTGTTGTATTCCTTTCAAGGATCTAAGGACAGGGCTTGTTGTTGTTGTTGTTGTTGTTGTTGTTGTTGGGTTTTTGTTTTGTTTTTTCCCCTCACAAAACCTTCTGAGGAATATTTGGACATAGAGGACTCTTATCACAGGGTTTTCTTGGCAAGATTTGCCTTTGCCTTCCTCTGAGACTGAATGTAACTTGTCCAAGGTCACCTAGTGGCCAAGTGGGGGTTTGAACTCTGGTCTCTCAAGTCATAGACCAATGCTCAAACCATTACACCATGTTAGCTGTGGTTTTAACATATTCCATTTTGGTGGGTGGATTGTGTATATGCCTTCAGGTCACCTGTGACTTATGGCAACCCCATGAATTTAATAGAGGTTTCTAAGGCAAGGAATACTCAAGGGGTGGTTTGGCCAGTTCCTTTATCCGAAATATAGCCTACAGCACCTGGCATTCATTGGCAGTCTCCCATCCAGCATAACAAACTGTGTGACAATTACACAATGAATTCTACCTCTCTCGCTGCATTATTAGCAGCATTAATCCAAAACTGCCCCCTGAGTAATCACTGTGTAACCTTGGACCTATCAGTCTTTCTTTCTCAACTGACTTGCCTGACAGCTTTGCTCTGTTAAAGTGGGGAGAAAGAGAACCAGGTACTTTGTCTTAATTTCACTGAATGGGCAGTGGGATTAAATGTAACAATAAATAATAACATAATTTGTGTTTAACACTGGCCATTGTCTGGTTGGGGAGAATGAGGTCAGACTGTGTCTTTTGTAATGTTTAGTCCCACCCATAATTATTAACTATATTACAGAAAAGATATTAAACAGATTAGTTCAAAATCACATCAAAACTGCCATGTCTCCCACATTTGGTGGAAAATGGGGTGAATCATTTCCATTTTGAATGTTTTGCATCATTGACAGTTATACACTGACTAACACCAAGGGTAAGTTTAAGGAGAAAAGCCCATGTTGTCAATCGATGACTTACCAAGGGTAAGCTAAGGGAGAAAATGAGGTGGGATGGCTGAATGCTGACCAGGTGGCAATCTTGGGACAAACTGGAGCCCCATATCAGCCCCACTTTTTCATCTGGTGGCTACTGGTCTTTGGCACAACAGTGTTCACTTTGGGACATACATTAAAATATGAAGAATCTGAGAGCCCCCTGAGAAATGGAGAGTTAATTTCAAAGTTTAAAGACATGGCCGTGTTAGTCAGGATCAGTATGCAAAGGGATCTTGTAGCACCTTTGAGACTAACCAACTTATTTCAGTTCGTCTCAAAGGTGCTACAAGATCCCTTTGCATACTAGTTTCAAGTAACTTGTTGGCTCCTTCACACACATCCGCTGTGAAATTTCCAACAAAGTGAACCATGGGAATAATAAAATCTGGCGGAAATATTACCCAGTGCCTTGTTGGTATAATTAGCTTGTTAAAACAGAAAAATAATAAACTGAGACCAGAATGAGTTTTGGAATACACATATAAGCACCAAGCCAGAAGGGCTGTAGCCAGTATCTCCTCTTGCCCTCCCAGGCATGTGAGCCATCAGGTTGTTTACAGGAGCAAACAGCAGGGAGTCCACAGACACATTCACAACTGCCTCCAAGTTTTCACTCATACTCTCTAGTTCAAAGGGTTAATCTTGTTCTTTAGAATAAAGAATTTTGCAACAAGCCCTGATATTTACCACATCAAACACAATGGGAGTTTGCATTGTTTGAAGAACATTAGAGGACAGACAAATTAAAGTAACAAGGGAAATTTACTTTACCTAACTGATGTTTGCAACCTAGCCCAGTTTATGTCTTCAATAAAAAAAGAGACCTTCAAGTCAATTCATAGATCAAGCCCTCAGCAACTCCCCTTCCCTTCTTTTGAAAAGGATAACATAATTATAAATGTACTCACATGCACACACAAAATATGGATGCATAAGCACACAGTACACATGAAAACAATACTTTTACAATGTTTTTAAAATATAAACTCTGTTGTCTTTAAGAGTTTATTATCAAATGTCATCCAAAATAAGCTTCAGCTTTGATGGTTTTAAAATAATTATTTTACAAATGGTAAAAACTGAACAACAACAAAAGAACATTGACGATTAGCTGTTTGATTTATTGCAATTTTGGACACCACATTATGAAACCCACCACTTCACCCCCATACAGAGAGTTAAAGTTTTCTCTAGTAGCAAACACTTTTGTAAAAAAAATACTTTCATTGCACTCTTATTCATCTCTACTCAGAAATCAGTTCTACTTAGTTCAGTTGGGTTTACTCCCAGGTAAATGTACAAAGATTTTCAGGTTCAAAATATATTGCATGTGAGCCACAAAAATCAGGGGTGGAGAACCTGTGGACCTCCAGATGCTGGAGTACAACTCCTGATATTAGATCACTGGACATGCTGGCTGAGGCTGATAGGATCTGAAGTACAACAACATCTGGAGGGCCATGGAGGGCCTTCAGAATTACCCTAGTTACAATGGGGGAATCATTAAATTTTTGCCTAGTTCTGACTGAGATGGTAAAACTGTGTCTGGACTGTACTACTTCATGGCTGGAATTCTGTTGGTGAAGCATGCCTGCCATTACATTTAGCCTATGTAAGTTCTCAGTCATAGTAGGAGGATGTATTAAACATCTCCTTGTGTAATGCTGTTTCCACACACATATAGATGTGCAATCTCTCCTTGAGGCGCTGAAGTAAACTACTATGACCAGAGGGGCTGAGGTGGGGGCTCCTGGGTGCCTTCAGTTTTTCAGTGAAAAAAAAAAGAGAATTCTTTTTGCCCTCCCAGAACTGATGTACTCAATGAATGTCTCAAGGAGACTTAGTTGTTCCCTTTTTCTGGCTTCAAAACTACTAGTAGATGATCCCTGGGAACTCCTTGCTCATTGCTTGGCTGTGCGAGTGTGCTCTCTCAAGTGGAGGTTGGGCATGGGGGCAGAGAAGAAAGCCTGACAGAAGTCCACTATCAAAGCTGCTGCAAAAGAGAATTCCAGGTCAAGGCTTAACTTTGTTGCTTGTTCCTCCACACAAAAACACATCCTGCATGTGGGTAAAGCAGAATGTTGAGAAAAAAGCTAAAACCAAACATTTTCCACAATATATAGTGTTCTCTATGAACACTACATCTCACAGGTGCAGGCATTTTATCAGGCAAGCTTCCCCTGCTTTGCTTAGAATATGAGGTAATACAAAAGACATGTTTTGCATCTCAGTAAGAACTGGACTCAGAACTTTAAATTTTTAAGATAAAAAGTATGTATCTTTCAACTGAAGATTTGTTACAATACATGCATAGCAGAACTGTGAATAAGGAGCTTTATCACTCAGCGTTTTAAACTGGGTCCATCCTCCCAAGCTGGAGCCGGGACACAGGATAGAAGCAGGGATTATCGCATACTAAATCACTGCTGAATTGCCATCAGCCCAGGTCCAAGTTAAAAAGTGCTGGCGGAGTGTGGCTGGGACCCGGTTTGGATCCGGCCTGATGGTAGCCAGTGGTTCAGCGGCGATTTAGTGTACAGTAATCCCTGCCTCCCTCCCCCATTCCCCTTCAGCCCGGGAGGCTAGGGCCGGTTTAAAATGCTGAGGTAAGCTCCTAAATCTGCACTCAACATTATTCCATTTTGTATAGAAGGACAATTGTGAAGTTACCTCAATTTTGAGTTCCATGATTTCTTTGAATTGCACAGAATGCTTTCCAGAATAGAAAAAAGGAGATGCATGTGGAAGTTTTGGACTATCAAGATCTTTTTGTTTTGTGAATACAATAGGGGAAATACTTGTGGTACTATCTTGCCTGAGAAGGTGAACTTCTGGATGGAGTCTACATTTTGATAACTTGCCAAAGTGTGGGTGGGTGCATGGGTGGGTGGGAACTACTTAACGCAAAATGGTCATTAAGTCTATATTGTTTTGGTGCTCACCTAACCCAATACCATGTTTATCTCATCAAAAAATATTTTTGCAACAGCGGCATTGCAATCACAGAAAGAAAACACGTGTGAACCAGGCTACAGCCAGCAGTTACAATTATTGGAATAGCTCTGGCTACTTGGACAGAAAACACAGATAATGTTGGCTGCCAAGGGGCTGCAGCTTTGTGAGGCAGCCCTGGGCAATGAGGAAAATCTGTTCATTGATGGGTTATTTACCTATTACATTTATACCCCATTTTTTCTACAGCTTATGTGGTACCATTTCTTCCCATTTTGTCCTCCCAGCAATCCTGTGGAGTAGGTTACACTCAGTGAGTGTGACTGGGACTAAGTCATGAATTGTCTTTCATGGCTCGGGGGGGGGGGGACTAGTATCCAGACCAGCCAAATTCCAATTCAGCACTTGAATCACAACACCACACTGGCTCTTCAACAACTTTGGCTGCATCTGTGCTACAGAAATAATCCAGCTTGACACTACTTTATCGGCCATGACTCAAATGCTGTGGAATTCTGGGAACTGCAGTTATGTGAGACATTTAGCCTTCTCTTTCAAAGAGCTATGGTGCCACAACAAACTGCAGTTTCCAGAATTCCATAGCATTGAGCCATGGAAGTTAAAGTGATGTCAAACTGGATTATTTCTGCAGTGCAGATGCAGCTTTTGAAATCTGACCTGCAGCCTCCAGTTTCTGGTATCACCAGAACTATAAACAGAAAATAAAAATGACTTGGTGGTGTGCTTTCAGTATGCTATAATGTCTCAAATGTCAACTGAAAATCCACAAAAGTCTACAATCTAAGTTTAAAAACTACCCTACATTGTATGGTAGTAATTCATTAACCCCTTTAAAGCACCAAAGAAACGTGAAACCTTCTACCTATCCCAGATTCCACATTCAACAGTACATCCTCATAATCCTGCAGGGTGGACAAATCGTGGCACTCCAAATGCTTCTATCACCCTAACCAGCATAACCAATGGTGAAGAATGCTGGGAGATGTAGTGCAACAGCATCTGCAGGGCTACATTTTGCCCACCCCAAGTCTAAATAATGTGGGAGTAGAGAATGAGGCATATAAAACAGAAACTAGGTGGTGCATGTGAGGATATTCAAAATGAACATCAGTTTGAATCTGAAAAATGGAGAAATTGAACCATCCAGAATATCAAATAAGCATGATTAAAGTATATTAAACTTTTCTTGATATTTAGAAAAATCTGTAACATGATGAAGGAACATTTAACAAACACACAAAATTTACAAGACCCTTTGGATCAGTCTGCTGGAAGAGAGTCTTAGATAGTGGTTACAGAGCTGTTGCTTTTATCTCCTGGGTCCCCTGTTTCGCTTCCGGGTGTTATTGGAAAAAAAGCTGTCCCGTTTGGAACAATAATACTTTGTGATGACTTGTTTGCATTGCTGACATTTCACTGTACAACACCAGAGGAACTTGCAGTTGCAACTAGAAACAACTTCTGTCCTTGTTTCCTCTATTTTCAGTCCACAGTCCAAACAGACCTTCTTACAACTCCGTTTCTTGCCACTTTGCAGGCATTCTCGACCTTCAGTGCCACGAAGGCCCAGGCTGACATTGATGATGCAGTAGTTGGGAGAATCCTCCAAGAACACAAGATCTGTGGCTGGCACAGTGCTGAAGGCCTCATTTTTGGGTACATGACTCTCCGCACTGTTTCCTGCTCTTATCCTGTTGTTGTCCATTTCTAGCTTCTGAGCTTGGTCATATTTGGTTCTCAGGTAATTTCCAATTTCTCGGAAGTCTGCAAGCTGGAGCCAACAGGTTTGGATGTTGCAGCTCCCAGATACCCCATGGCACTTGCAAGTTCTCTTCATGGTTGTTTTTACAGCCTTGGGTGAGAAAGAGAAGAGCAGTTAGCAACACCAAGACAGTGCAAAACTTTCCCATTCTAAGTAAATCACATGAAAAATTAGTGAAGAAAAAAAAGGTTTAACTTAAACAGAATCATAGTGTTGGAAAAACCCACAAGGGCCATCCAGTCCAACCCCCTGGCATGCAAGAAGACACCATCAAAACACTCCCAACAGATGACCCTCCAGCCTCTAAAGACCTCCAAGGAACAAGGCTCCACCACCCTCCATTGAATCCATTGCTCCATGTCCTAATCTCTGGAGCAGCAGAAAACAGGGTTGCTCCTTCTTCAATATGGTATACTGTCATATATTTAAACATGGCTATCATGCCACCTCTTAATCTTTTCTAAACATACCCAATTCCCTAAGCCACTCCTCATAGAACATAATTTGCAGACCTTTCACCAGTGTGCCCACCTCTGGACATGCTCCAGTTTTCCAACATCTTTTCTTAAACTGTGGTGTTTATGTGGAACTTGTGTAGCTATAAGTAAAGATTCAGATGATCTGGTCCCAACCAGTTGAGAGAATCCATTGAAAATCAGTACTTTGAATTGGGCCTTGGAGTGATCTGGCAATCAGCCCAAATGGTGGCATATGTCCTAATTACCAGCTGATATATCAGTTGATACTTTTGAAGTTTCTTCAAAGGTAGCCCCACATAGAGTGCATTGGAGCTGTCTAGTCTAGCTGTAAGTAACACTTGGATAATTGTCGCATAATTTCTTTTCTCTGGCTACAGTGCACAGCTGCAAATCAGCTGAAAATGTTATAAAAATGAATCTTCCTTCACGTTTTGTTCTTGCAGTAATCCTGTGAAGTAGGATAGGGTGAGAGATATTGACACGCCTGGGCAAAGCCATTTAAGCTCTCCAACTGCCTGAAGTAGGAAGAAAAGGGTGCCCTGTCCAGGGCTACTTTCCATTGAGAGGACCAGTGACACAAATGTCTGGCTCTGAGAAAGTTCCCCTCTGCACCAGATGTTTGGCGCTGCCTCACTTTAGTGTTGACAGTGCTGGCCCTAGGCTTGTGTTCACCCAGAAAAATTCATGGTATAGTTATTGGTTCATGTATTTGAAACTGGGTTAACTACTCTGGATTTTCCCATTCTTTAAAAGGTCCAGGAGAATCCTGGATCGGGTGCAGGGCAAGTACTGCCTGGGGACGGAGCTGAGTGGAAGAATCCATCCCTGTGCTTTTACATCCCGCACCTAGTGCAGGAATAAAAGCTGGTGCAATAATCTCCCAAATTCCTTTTTGTTCTTGTTTGCCTTCAAGTAGTTTCTGACTTATAGCAACTCTAAGGTGACCTTATCACAGGGATTCCTTGGCAAAATTTGTTCATACGTTTTTTTTTCTTTGTCTTCCACTGAGGCTGAGAGAGTGTGACTTGCCCAAGGTAATCCAGTGAGTTTCGGTGGCTGATTGGGGATTGAACCTTCTCTAGAGTCATAGTCCAACTGTGTAGTGATGGTAAAAGCAGATAGTATTGAAGAGGCATGATACTGCCTTTACCACAGCATTTTCTCTTCCTTTCAGTAGCCTAAATCCAATTGTTAATGCCAACTAGACCAGACCCACCTTGAATTTTTATTTTTTGTGAAAGGGGGTGGTGGTTTAGAAACAAATAAAATCATCAGCACCACTACTGAACCACTGAATCAATGGGTACTTTGAAAACCAGCAATTCAGCAAGTTCCATTGATTCACTAGGGTGGTATCCAGACCGGTGCAAAGCGCCGGCCTGGATACATGCTAGGGTTAGCTCAGGGTGCCCTTTACAGATGCCCTGCAACCCTAGCACGTAACCACGGCATTGTAATGGCGGTGCCTTGTCTACATGGGCGCTGCCATTATGACGTCACAACCGCTCTGCATCCAAACAGCGCAGCACAGACGTGACGTCCTGGCGCCGCTGCAGGGCGCTTGTGGTGCCCTTTCAGCGGCGCCAGAAGGAGCTCCGCTTTGGAGCTCCTTCCACTGTGCGTATCACTGGCACGGCCTTTAAACGGCCGTGCCAGCGATATAGAGAGAAAGGGGCCGAGTGGCCCCTTTCTCCCTTTCCCCGCTGCTATCGGAGTGTCCTTGGGGCATAAACAAACAGGTATTTGGTAGCTTCCACCTTCTTTAAAATGGGAATGTAAGTGAAGGTGTTGTGGAGATCAGTCTTCAAAGTATTTTAAAACACCCAACTATAAATTAACCTTAACAGTTAAACTCCTCAGATGAAATTTAGCAAGCTTCACAAATTTCTTAGACATGTGAAATAGTTACATACTGAAGATTGCAATCTGATTCTATGCATGTTACTAGGGTCTTCTGTGCTCAATAGAATTTGCTTCCAGATAAGTAATCATTGGATTATATCTTTAATTTTTAATCCAGGAAAATATCCAAGAGTGCCAAACTCCTATACTGACATAAATAAAATGCTGCCTGCTGTCTCTTTGTCTGAGGAATTCATTCTATCATACCTTGTAGAAATAGTGTTCAGCATAACCAGTTATATAAACTACTGTTCTGTATAAAAGCAAATTAAAACATTCATTTTTAAAAATTCCCACAAATAGGAGTGAGCATCCCTTTTGTAAAAACATTCTTGGTTCTCCTGTAAAAATGAATGATGAGGAGATATAATGGAGGTTGCCCAACATCACTCACTGAGCAACAGTCTGGCAGCAAGGACTAGAAAGCAAATCTACCTATTGTTTTCTAAATGGAGAAGAAAGAATGGATTTTCCCAAGCGTTTTGCAGGAACGTTTATACTTTGCTGTTGTGTGCTTTCAAATAATTTCTGACTTATGGTGACCCTAACATGAACTTATCATAGGGTATTCGTGATAGAATTTGTTCAGAGGGGGTTTTCTTTGCCTCTTTCTGAGGCTGAGATAGTATGACTTGCCCAAAGTCACCCAATGGGTTTCCATGATCAAGCCTCCTGGTCTCCCAGTGTCCCAGTCCAACACTCAAACCACTAGATCACTATGGCTCTCATGTTTATACTTCCCTCATTATTAATTTGGTTAATGTGGTTTGTTACTATAATAATTATTATTATTTGTACCCTGAAATAAAAATGAACTGAATTGTACTTTAAAGAAAAACAAACATAGAAAGTACAGTAGATGATTGTTTCAAAGCAAATTAGGAATTCAGTTCAAAATGATTAGTTAAGCCATCTTTATTTCTGAAAGTAACATTTGGTTGCTAAACCATGAGCCTGATAAGGCAACTCTGCCTTCTTTCAGGTTGAACAAGTTGTCCTATCCCAGTCAAGCCTGGGAAGTCAAAGAGATAGTTCATTCAAAGGGGAAAATGCCTGAAGGGACAGCTCTGAAGCATCTCTATGAATACAGGCCAATTCCAAAAGAAATATTTTGACTTACCAGTCTCCCTGCCTCATTATTGTGTAAATTCATTAAAGCTCTGGTATCATGTCCTGTCTCCAAAGCATCCACAAAGTGTTTTGAAATTTTTTCACCAAATTCCACGTTATCACTGCAGCCACCCCAAATCCATCCTTTTCCACCTGAGGAGGAAAATGGCAGAATTTGTAATTAGTTCTATGCTGAAAAAAAAAAAACAGGGAAAGCAAGCATAGACGTTTTTAGATTGGTAGAGATGTGTGTGTACAATTAAGAAATATATTTCAGTCGTAATTTCTGTGTTTAAAGGAAATTACATCTAAGATTAGAATAATCTAACCTTTAGATTAAATTGAACCTTGTGACAGTGGGAAGCCAGACTGGCTTCCAGGAACAGCACAAAACATTGCCACTAAGACTATGCCATATAAAAGTGTGAATATTACAACAAAAACTGTTAACACCCTCGTTCCACTAGAATGCAATCTCAAGAGAAGTGCATGCTCACCCACATGTCCATTTCTTGAATTATCGCAGCTACAACTTTCAAAATCACCCATGCTGCAGTTCCTGGCAAGTGTGTACATTACTCCAGCTGAGCTGATGGCATGAACAAAAGATGTCTCCCTGGTAGCTGGAAGAAAACAGGCAGCACCAATATCAGGATCAGGAGCAATACATGAATAATATTTTTAAAAAACCTTCTATATTCCTTCCATGCTACATTCCCTTATATAAGTTCCATTAGGGGAAGGAATGAGAATATAACTGTACAAGGCAAGTCACTCTCACGATGAAGGTTCTACAGATGTATTCAGAAATTTAGTAGATGGGCAGAAAAGCATGCCACAGTGCAGACCTTTGAATTCTCTTTCCTTTCCTTTCCATTCTTTCTTTCTCTCCCTCTCTCTCCCCCTCACTTCTCTTTCTTAACAATGGTATTATTCCTTGTCTAAGACAACTCTATGAAATTTAGGAGGTCACCATAAGTTGACTTGGAGGCACACATACTCTCACATACACATCCATACAGTCTCTGCCAACTTTTTTTCAGTTAGTCTCAAAGGTGCTGCGGGATCTCTCTACACACACATACGCAGTATGGGGAAGGACAACATAACAAAGTATAGGGTATGGGGGTGAACTAAGTTCATGTCTATTATTTTTGTTGTTGTTGTGTACCTTCAAGTCATTTCTGACTTACAATGACCCTAAGGCAACTCAATCACTGGGTTTTCTTGGCAAGATTTGTTCAGAGGAGGATTTGCCTTTGCCTTCCTCTTAGGCTGAGAAAGTGTGATTTGTCCAAGGTCATCCATGGGTTTCCATGACTGCATGGAGATTTGAACCCTGATCTCCACTACACCATGCTGGCTTTATTTTTATTGTATTAGGTAAATTAAAATGTTTAGAATTTTTCTTGATGTATATTATTTGAAAGTAGAGAATAGATCTTCCTTTTTTTAAATAAGAAAACTTTAAAGGCAACTGCTTGAAAAAGCAAGAATATTAACAAAATACACAACATTCTATAGTTGCTTCGTCTTTCAAGAGTCCTGTGCCAATGTCCTTAGTGTGGAATAGGAACACAGACAGATCAAATAGTGTTGTCGGTGAAAGTGCTGTCACTTGATATCCAAGTACAAATTAACAGACAGTTGGCAATATTATGAGACTGTAGGCTGCTGCAGGTCTTTTGCAAACTTAACAAGGCACGAAGTCTTGTTGCATATAATGAACAATAATGAACAAGTTTAGGATTTGCTCAAATAATTTCTTCTGTCATTCTCAATAAGCAAATCCCTTTTGCAAAAAATCTCCTGCAACATGTGCGCTGAGGCAAAATATTTAGTAGTAAATATTTTCTCAGTGTATTTCATGCACAGCACATGGTCTGTGTATCACTACAGGCTATACACACATGAATCAAAGACAATTTAACTCAAGAATAAAAGAAGTCTATCATCACAACTTTACAACTCAACCAACCAGTACCAATACAACACCATTGACTTGCTTTGCTGGAAGATCTTTCAGTGCTGTTTTTGAAAATTACCTTGGAATTGTTATTATAAGCATTTATGGGAGAAACAAAACAGTTAGATGTTAATACTCATTTTTATTATTGTTAACTGGGGTGGCAGTCTTATGTGTCTGGGACTGTGATCCAATGAAATCAGTGAGGATCACTTCTAAATAGCCATGTATAGGACCATACGGGGTCATTTGTACTGTGTGATTGTTATCCCTAGGTGTGGCTACTTAACGTTTTGAAAATTGTAAGGTATTTTAAAGTTTTTTAACAGCCTAAATCCTTTGGTTAGTTCTAACAACAGTAGATTATAGAATCAATGGTACTATGTTAACAGTTGGGTAAATTCACTTGATTCAATGGGTCTGCTGTAGTCCAAATTCACAGTGGTATTTAGGTTTATATTTTTTAGACAAACAGTCTGGTTGAAAATTTTCCTTGATTTTTACTAAAAAAACAGAGGAGGTTCAGTTTAGTCTGGAAAAAATATTTTGGCCCAGGAGTGCTTCCACTAATCCCTCTGAAGCATGGTAGAAAGCAAGTACTGACAGAAAGGAAAGCCAGTACTTGGACTGTTGGGCTAGGACAAGGTCCCAGGTTCAAATCCTTGCTCAGCCAAAGATCTCAGTGGGTAGCTTAAAATTATTTTTGTGAGGAGAAAAGAAGGGAACTCTCCATGACCTCCTAAGTCCCCTAGAACAAGAGCAGGAGAGAAATGCAATAAATAATAGTAATGAATTAACATTTTATTCACGCACCTTTTCCATCTATTCTCCCATTCCACAGTCCAGGCTTAGCATTGGAACCGGAAACCAAAGTCCTGGTAAGCCCTGGGTCCAGTTACACGTGCCTAGGTTCATTATATATTTTGCTTGTTACACAGTTCAAACAGCCTGTCAGTAGAAAAGAAGGTACCCAAATCCACTTACCACTTCTAAGTCTATTGTGAGTGGAAAGCTGAAGTGCACTCTCTGGACAATTCCAGCGTTCCCAGGCAAACTGGTACTTACATTCTTCGATCCCAAGCTGAGCACCAGCAGCCACGCTAGTAGAGTAGGTCAAATATGCCTTTCATAAACCAAATAAATAAATAAATAGTAAGTATTTATTTTCCCTTTAAAAAAACCCCAACATATCTTGGAACACCCATTTATATTCAGTTCCCCATATTCTGTAGATTTCGGAAGGCATCTTAACTCTACAAGTATATTGATGGACGCATTTCATCATTACAGCAGATTATATCAAAAGCAGAGATTTGGAAAGTTACTTCTGTGGATGATAACTTTCAGAATCCCTCAACCAGCATGGCCACCGACCATTCTAGCTGGGAAATTCTAACAGCTGGAGTGAAAATGTATTGACTCTTCTGGTAAGCAATGGAGGGAGTAATTACCTTGGGTCCTGTCATGAGAAAGTTGTTCACAGACCTGAAGGAGAGGGAAGAAAATGCAATAAAATACCTAGCATACATAAACACAACAATAACAACAACACACAAGCATGACTAGTGGTAAACAGGCTTGAACTCCTACCATGCTGATGTGTTGAAAATACCGCTGTATATCCCAATAGTTGTAAGGATAACAAAGATGCTTCTCTTCATGGTGAATCTGTATTCCACCAGCTGGCCTCAGAGTCCCTTCACTTCCACACACACATACACACAGAGCACACACAGAGACTAAAGGGTTTTCTCAGAAAGAAAGAGAGGCACACTCTCTATAAAAAGACAAATAATCCCAGCAAAAAAGAAGAAAAAAAAAAAACCAACAACAACCAAGTCTTGTGGCCACTTAGAGGATCACAATTTATTATGGCACCATCTTCTCATGAGCCACACTTTGCTGGATGCCAGAATACAAAGTTGAAGTAGTGCCCATCTCAGTTATTTATAAGGTGGACTCCTGAATGGCAGGAACCCCCATTCATTTCACACCCAATGATGAAAGAGCTTCTGATCCAATGGTTGACAAGACAGCCAAAGGAAACCGCCTGATGATGCACTTCAAAAGAGAAAGAGTCCTTCCCCATCTGAATTTCTATAGGGATCCTGAAGAAGAGCAAACTTGCCTAACAATAGAGAACTTTTAATTCTATTAAGGGAGTTCTTTGCTTTGAGAGGGGATGCACTTGCTTTCTCCTTGAAAACAAACATACACCCACCCTAGCCTTCATCAAGGTCTCTCTCTCTCTTTGGCTTTCTAGTCACTCCCCAGCTATCAGGTTGTAATTTTGGCTATCAGGGAATATGCAGACCATCTTTGATGCTTAAACTGTGCCTTTCAATCAAGTGCCACTGTCTGCTGGGGGAGATTGTAGGGCCATTGGGCAATCGGGTTTGAGATCTCCACACCATGGAAGGAATGAGGCTCCAGAGACTTACCTGCTTGGTGCACTGGGAATATGGAAAAGGATAAGCTACAACTTTGGCTGGATTTCTGGCAAGAGGAATTTATCCTGCATGCTTCCTTCCTTTGATTTATATACCATTTTATATCTCCTTGGTACTCAATGCATGCTTGCAACAAGTTTTTGTAAAAGGTACAAATAAAAATTAATGTCATTCGCCACCGCTTTATCTGTCATGGCTCTATCCTATGGAGTCTTGGGATTTGTAGTTTGTTGTGGCATCACAGTTCTCTGAGAGAGGTGGTTAGATATTTCACAAAACTGAAAATCACAGAATTCTATAGCATTGCACCATGACAGTTAAAACAGTGTAAAACTGGATTTATTCTGCAGTGTAAGATGCAGCCGAGGTCCTGGGAGATCAAGATTCTAGTTCCCATGGAATCATTAAACTCATTGAGTGATCTCAGGTCAGTCAAACATCCTCCCACACATTATCTCTCTGAGCCCGAACTACCTCACAGTTTAGCTTACTTGTGAAGATGAAGTAGGAAGAAAGAGAGCCATGTCTACTCTCTCCAGCTCATCGGTGATGATGTGTAACATAAATATAAGGAATAAATGAATGTCTATGATGTGTAACATAAATATAAGGAATAAATGAATGTCTAAGAAACATGTTTTCTGACAAGGAATGTAGAGCAGACATCAAATGGAATGCACAAATTCTCATAATATGTACTAAAGTATTAAGTAAATTATTATCTTGACACTTTTTTAAAGGAACAATGAGGCTGTCAGCACTGCTGAAATAATCCACTTTGACACCACTTTATCTGCTATGGCTCAATGCTATGGAATCATGGGAACTATAGTTTTGTGAGACATTTAGCCTTCTCTGTCAGAGAGCTCTGATGCTACAACAAACTACAATCCCCAGAATTCCATAGGATTGAGCTACTGAGGTAAAACAGTGTCAAACTGGATTATTTCTGCAATGCGGATGCAGCTAATGAAACATTTAACCATGGACAAAATTATTTTTTGGTCTACATCTCCCAGAATGCTCCAGCCAATATGGACAACAAACTGATTAGGGGATTATGGGAGTTGTTGCCCCTCCAATTTCTCCCCCAGGTCTGGTATTTAACCACAGCAGTTGCTTTCATAGACAAATTCCACATTACTGCAGTAAGACAAAGTGAAAAAAGGCCTGAGGATCCTTCAAGGCAGTTGTTCTTTGACTCCAAATTTATTAGCAAGCCATGGAAGAAACTTATCATCACCCAAGATCATGTGAAAGGGAAACCTGGAGCCAGTCTGGAAAAGCTGCTAACACACATTTGCAATCAGGGGATTAAAATGTGGGGGAGAAGGGAGAGTAGTGTTAATGTAATGAATGTAAAATGCCGTATTCTGAACACAGAAACCCGCCCCGCAAAGAGAATTTATTCTCTGCAGGGAGGACAAAACTCAGCCTAGAGTTTAACATCCTGGGAAGATAGCTTTCCTTCCAGTGAGCCCCAGGAAAAGACTTCTGTTTATAAGAAAAACAGAAGAAAGTGACTACCAACCTGGAAACAGCTTTTATTGAGAACCCAGAGCTTGGAAACCAGATTTGTTTGTTTTTGTAACTGCAACTCCCCAAATCCCGCAGTCAGCATAACCAGTGGCCAAGCAGTCCAAAATATGTTTTTGTCCCCAAGAACTGCTAACAGTCATCTCTCTTATAAAATCATGATGAAGAAGAGGCAGCCCCATAACCAGAATTTTAATAGGGGCAGTCTGCATAATGAAGAAGACAAGCACTTATGTAGGACATAGGTGTGTTGTGATACTGGGAAATACATTATTAAATAATGTATTTAATTTATTAAATTTATTACAACTGATCGCTAAAGTTAGAATCAGCCAAGCTATCCTATTCCCCATCACCATGTATGGATGTGAGAGCTGGACAGTTTGTTAGTTTGTTAGTTGACTCGAGGGTAGTTAACAACAACAACAAATGTTATTATTAAATAACCCTTCACCTGGAAATAGATATTGATGCAGACATCCCAGTGAGACCAATGACTTGCTCTGGACTGGAAGGCTAGAGGGTCATTTTGGGGCGGCCAGCCTTTCTCCCCTCTATCACTATTGCTCTGTGGCTACTGGTCTGTTCACAGGGTTGTCCTGAGCCCTGCTTTTATCTGCTGGAAAGGAGTTAGAGACATGGCAGAGCAATTCTTCTGCTGATGAGAAAGAACTATGTTACTCTGGGGAAATATATTATCATATTATTATATGAAGAAGTGATTAGCAGTAATGTGAAGCTACAGATAGGAAAAGTAGTTTGATATTGGTAGCACATAGAATTGCTACTTTTCTTCCTGGCAATGCACCTTTTGTCTGACAGGGAGAAATGGCATACACTGACACAATCCTTTTCCATGCTGGCCCTGTGGTAAGGCAGAGTGGGGGGATTGGTTCAGGCAGGTGATGCCAGGAGGCAGCAGCCATATTCACTTGTCCAGACTGCCTAAACCTCCCCCCACATCAGTCATTCTCCTCTGTTGACAGTGTCCTCTTAAAACATAGTTGGCCCTCCATAACCATGGATTCAAACATACGTGGCTTGAAAATATTCAAACAAAGTATAAATTCCAAACAGCAAACCTTGATTTTTCCATTTTTTTTATAAGGGACACCACTTTGCTATGCCATTATATTTAGTGGGACTTAAGCATCCACAGGGTATGCATGCAGGGGTTGGTCCTGATGCCCAGCTGATACCAAGGGCCCACTTTAGTCTGCTACCCTCAGGAAGTATCAATGATACTCCCCCATAATCAATATTTTGTTACAACATTTGTATTTATTTTATATAACAAACAAACAAACAAACACATAAATTACAGTTTAAGAGGTAACCATGAATAGGTAAAGATAAAGGTATTTCCCGTTTACAAGGTTGTCAAGTCGTGTCCGACTGTAGGGGGTGGTGCTCATCTCCATTGCTAAGCCAAAGAAACCAGGGTTGTCAGAGACTACTCTATGATCATGTGGCCAGCATGATTGCACAGAACGCTATTTATCTTCCCCCGGAGTGGTACCTATTTATCTACAGTAGTACCCACGGGATACGAATTGATCGCGTTACGAAATTTCCGGGATACGAAAAAATAGATGGAAAAACTGTTCCGGGTTACGATGTTTTTTTCGTTTACGATTTTTTTTTTCGGCGCGAATCAAACCCGCAAAGCGCGGCTAGCGCTTCCAGCGCTAGCCGCTAGCCTTTTCGGGTTGCGAATTACTCGGGTTACGAAGGGAGCAGCGAAGGGGGAGAGGGAAGAGAAGGAGGAGGGGAGAGAGAGAGGGGAGGGGGGGGGGGGGGGCGAAATTAATTTCGTAACCCGAGGGACTACTGTACTTGCATTTGTATGCTTTCAAACTGCTAGGTTGGCAGAAGCTGGGACTAGTGATGGGAACTCACCCCATCATGCGGCACCCAGGCCTTGAACTGCCAACCTGCCAATCTTGCAGTCAACAGAGTTGGTGTCTTAACCAAACATGAATAGGACACATGAATAGATATATTGCATCAGGAAAAGATCAAGCCCCATACATTTTGCTTCCAGGTTATTTGAAGGACCAGCTCTCCCTTTATGAGGCTAGTAGAGCTCTAAGATTGTCCCAACATCTTCTCATGTTTTGTCCCAACATCTTCTCATGTTTGATCCATAGGACAAGAGAGAGGGCCTTCTCAGTGGCTTCTCCAAGACTTTGGAATTCCCTCCCAAGAAAGGCCAGGATGGCCCCATCACTGCTCTTCTTTTAGTGGCAGGTATGAACATTTTTATGCCATCAGACTTTTCCAGTCTGGTGAGGGTAGGGTTTTGTCCAACTCAGATTTTAGTTAAGGTTTGTATAGAGTTTTTAATGTTATTGTTGTGTGCCTTCAATTCATTACCAGCTTATGGTGATCCTAAGGCAAACCTATCATGGGGTCTTCTTGGCAAGTTTCTTCAAAGGCGGTTTGCCATTGCAATCCTCTACGGATGAGAGAGTGTAACTTAATCAAGGTCACCCAGTGCGTTTACAAGGCCAAGCCAAAATTTGAACCCTGATCACCCAATGTCCTAGTCCAATGCTGGCTCTCATTTTCATATTCTAAATGTTTCATGTTTTTAACTTTATAAATCATTTAACTATTTTTTAACTTTATATTTAGACTTTTCAACGCTTTTGTATTTTTTTTAATTTGTTGCTTTTAAATTTGCCTTAATAAAATAAATATATATGATCAAGAGGATAAAAAACAATACAACAGGAAGCAGTGGTGCCATTTCATATCAACACATCATGCCACAGATTATCATCATGTTGCTGGAGGAGAGTAATCAGTGCTGCTATTGTTTACTTGTGAAATAAAAGGATTACCATTACCAGCCATGACATTTGGATTGAATCTTAGCGCAGAGATAGGGAAAGTAGTGGGAAAGGGTTAATTCACTTAGTGTATCATTAATAAGCAAAAAAAATCTGATTCAACTGTATTTATGTTGCAAGGGAGGATGTAACTTTTAAATGAAAAATTGCCATTTCAATTTAAGTCAAATGATTTCATTAAAAACCCAAGTGGAATGTAACTGAAAATTGCTATCCCTGATTTTACTTCCCTCTGTCCTCACTTGTCCCGTGTTAGAGTTTGGGAGAGAAAGTAAAAGCTTTCCCCCCCCCCCCATTTTTATTTAGAAATATACACACATTTAAGACACACAAAAAACCATCCTCATAACATCTCACAAATATCACAATTACAAATTAACAAATAAAACAAATATATATACATAAGATAATAGATATCGGTATCCTTCTAGTTCTACTTCCTTAACAATCCGACATTCCCACAATTTGTAGTTTAGTTGTTTACTCCTAATACCCAATATAAATCATTTGTGATTCCATGGTATTATTTCTATTAAAAAGCAATTCTAATATCTATAACATATTTTAAACAAGTGTGATAGCAAGTATCTATAATATAGTATAATTTTAACAGTAATTTAAGTTTGAGTTCAGATTTTTCCAAGACAACTCCATTCTGCTTCTAAATTTTCCTTTGACTTCGCTCTCAAGGATGCAGATAATATATCCATATTTCTGGCTTCATATAATTTAATCAGCCAGTCTTCAACAGAGGGGATGATCATGGTTCTCCAAGTTTGGGCAAATAAGATTCTTGCACATGTGACCATATACAAAGCAATTCTCCTGTACTTTGATATTTTTATACTATGGGTCATGTTTAATAAAAACAGCTTTGGGTTGAGGGAAGTATCTATATCAAAATTGCTTTGCATAATTCCATGCATTTTTTGCCAATATTCTTTAGCTTTCGCACATGTCCACCACATGTGAAAAAATTTTCCCTCGGGCTTTCCACACTTCCAGCATTTGATGTTACCTGTTTTATATATATAGTGAATTTTTGGGGGGGTTAAGTACCACCTGTGGAACATCTTGATATAATTTTCTTTATAATTTTGACATAAAGTAAATTTATTTGTTTCCTTCCACGACTTTTCCCATTCTTCTATTGATATACTTTGGTTTAGGTCTTATGCCCATCTTACCATGTTATGTGTCACAACTTCATTTTCTAGATCCCTTTCTTTAAGTAGTTTATAATATTTAGATGTATGCTTACATTTTTTGTCCACCAGAATTTTATCTATTTCGTTGTTATCGATTGTCAGCCCTGGGCTCTTGTTATCTATCTTAAAGTGGCTTT
Organism: Sceloporus undulatus; assembly: GCF_019175285.1. Classification (NCBI taxonomy): domain Eukaryota; kingdom Metazoa; phylum Chordata; class Lepidosauria; order Squamata; family Phrynosomatidae; genus Sceloporus; species Sceloporus undulatus. The sequence continues at coordinate 94,904,303 of NC_056523.1, forward strand.
TTAGTTGATTATATAAAAACCAATCCATCCCCTTTCCTTTTAATTCTTCCATTGTTTTCAAAGTATATTTTCCTTCTGAATCTTTATTTATTAATTCTCCGTATTTTAACCAATGTGTATTTTTATTTCTAGTTCTATTATAATACGCTTCTTGCACTGAAACCCATGGAGGAATGTTCTTATAAAATTGATGTTTCACATTATACCACACTTTAAGTAAGAGAAAGTAAAAGCTTTGTGAATGAAGAAGAGGACACCCAAGGTAACAAGCCCCATATGAACGTGCCAAAGCACTAGATCTTCAGCGGAAGCCTTTCTCTTGGTCTCTCACCCCAGCATGACCAGATGTCCTCCTTTTCCTCCTTGTCCTATTTTCTGTCCAGGAAGAATTTCACAATGCCCTCCGTTCTGAACATGATTAAGAAGCATGAAGTTACATTTATATTAGTGTTTTTAGCTTTTATTTTACAATATCCTACATTTCTCTTCAATGTCCTACACTTTGTGGTGCATTGTCCTCCTTTGTGGTTATGACATCTTGGTCGCCCTGTGCCACCATCACAGGTTCGCTTGGTGAGGATACTTGGAGAGAGAGACTTCTTGGTGGTTCCTCCCATGAAAGGCTAGAATGGCCCCTTCCCTGCTTTCCTTTCATGAGCAGGCAAGCCGGTTTAATACATCATTGTGCCCAGAGAGGCTTCTTATTGGGGTGCTTGCTTTGGATTTTATATTTTTAACTCAGTGTTTTAAAGAATTTTACATTTTAGACTCCAACTCTGTTAACAATCTTCTTCAGCATGATGCTCCAAAGGGCTACGGCAGATCTCAAAGAAGAAGACAGCATTTATATACGCTACTGTAATGATGGTAGCTTGTTTAACTTAAAGACTCTAAACTATCTAGTCTGTGAGCTGCTTTTTGCTGACGATGCTGCCCTTGTTGCCCATACGGAAGCAGCTCTGCAGCACCTAACATCTTGTTTTGCAACAGCTGCAGAGCTTTTTGGACTGGAAGTCAGTCTGAAGAAAACAGAAGTTCTCTACTAGCCGGCACCTCAGGAAAAACACTACCATCCCCACATCACTATAGGCACATCTGTGCTTAAGTCCATCCAGCAGTTCACCTACCTGGGAACCATCATCTCCTCAGATGCCAAGATTGATAAAGAGATCGATCACAGACTGGCAAAGGCATATAGTGCATTTGGAAGGCTTCACAAAAGAGTCTGAAGTAACAAACACTTGAGGCGAAGCACAAAAATCAGTGTGTATAGAGCCATTGTACTGTCTATTCTCCTTTATGGGTCTGTAACATGGGTCACCTATCACCAGCACCTACGACTCCTTGAACGCTTTCATCAGTGCTGTTTACGCACAATTCTAAATATACACTGGACTGACTATGTGACAAATGTTGCTGTCCTTGAGCAAGCAGGGATCACCAGCATTGAGGCCATGCTATTGAGGACGCAGCTGCGCTGGGCAGGACACGTTTCTAGGATGAAGGACCATCGCCTCCCAAAAATAGTATTCTATGGTGAACTCGCCACGGGTCAGCGTAAGAGGGGCGCCCCAAAGAAGAGATACAAGGACTCCCTGAAACAACATCTCAGGCTTGGCCAAATTGATCACCAACAATGGTCCACCCTGGCCTCACATTGGGAGGCATGGAGACGCACTATTCATGATGCTGAAGCCTTTTTTGAAAGCTCACGGCGAACGAGTCTCGAAGAGAAACGACAACACAGAAAAAACCACAACCCAGAAACATCACCCAAGTAGACTTTCTGCTGTGCTTTCTGCAACCGGACCTGTTTGTCCCGGATTGGCCTTTTTAGTCACCAACACGCTTGTACAAAGCGCGGGATGAGTCCTTCCTGAATCTTCGTTCGCGAAGCAAAGCCAGAGAGAGAGACATTTTTGACTGTTATATTATTGTGGTATTTGTGTTTTAAAATTGTGCTGTTTTGTTGTAGTTGTTGTTTTGAAGCATCTTTGGTGAATCACGTTGGATCCAATTTGGGAGCAAGGCGGAATAGAAATAAAATAAACCAAGAAGCTTGAATTGGAGTTAGAGGATCCAAGCAGTCCTGGTCTGGAACTGTTGAAAGCACAGTCTGGACCATCTCATGCAGCTTCTGAATCTCTGTGCAGGAGATAAATGCTGAGCTATTTCATTCTTCTGAACTTTGTACATATTGGCCTAATCCAGGTAGGGCATGAGAACCACAAATACTCCTTTCCTGTAAGCAAAAAAAAAGACCTCTTCAAGCCCTAAAATGGCTCAGAGGAACAAAAACTTGGCAGTCTTGCCCCACCATGCCCCTTAGGAGCTACTGAAGGGCCATAAAAGAATATGAGAGAATGCAGTGATGGGTGCAGTTATCCAAGGTTCGCTGTGAGGTGTTGGGAGAACACAGGAGGACCATCTTGATGCAAAAAGACCCCCTCTTCTACCAAGTCACCCTTACTACTTGTTGGTTTAATATATTTTAACCTTTAAATTAATAGTTTTATAATTATCATACTGTAATCATCAGCTTTAAAAACTGGCTTGGATCTTATGACCTAAACATGGTAATTCCTCAACTTTGACAGAATAATAAAAAATGAGAAGTAATGTTGCAAAAATCCAAGGGAACCAGCATGAATTGTAAAACTTATTGGCTCTTGAGCAATGTTTTTCATTTAAGTAATTAATAATTTAATTCTAAAATATGTCATTTATTGATTTGTGCTAAGCTAGTAACATATAAATCAGTTAAGTAAAAATTACATGTAATTGTGTTACCCATTCCTGTTAGAAAATTGCTAATTTAATTTCTAATGTAATTGATTTTCAGTTGTTAGTTTAGGTCTTTCTCTTAGAACCCACATATGTAAAGTTACTGTCTCTCCTAAGCACTAAAATTAAGAACCTCCTCCTCTTCTTTGACAAAGAGAAAAGAGTGCCACTCCAGTTAAAGACTATATCCTAATTAGCTGCTAGACAAAAGAGGCTGATCAAAGTTTTAATGCAAAAAGAAATATATTGATGGTAAGCATTTTAGAGGAAGGAACTGGCAAAACCACCTCTGAGTATTCCTTGCTTAAGAAAACCCTATAAAGTTCATGGGGTCACCGTAAGTTGACAGGTCACTTGAAGACACACACATAAACACAGAGCATGATATGATAGCTAGTTTTGGCACCAGCTCAATCCTTTGGCCGGTAATAGAGCTATGGTAATTTCAGAAACTACTGCCAACTGACAGAAACTACTGTCACACAGACATGACTGCCATAGACATATATAGACACGCACACACTTGCTCTCCATTCTCTGTAGTCCCTCCAGCATTTAGCAGACATATCTTCATTTGTATGTCTCAACCTAACAGGTATAATGCCAATGATGGAGAAATTAAATATAATCTTTTATAATATTGACCCATGGAACTCACCGGGATTCTAGCCCATCGTCTTCAGTCTTGATAATAAAACCCTTAGTGCCACAAGATTTTGAATAAAAGGGCACAGTCAATTGATTTTATTTATCTTCAGTGCTAGGCCCCACATCTTCACTATTGTTGGTGACATTACTAAATGAAGCAAGCACTCCATGTGCTTGTTCTCTCACAGGGTGTGTGTGTGCACAATAAAGCAGAATATCTGAAAGATATGGAACCATGTGATGGAGATCCTCAAGCTGCTCATGAAATTGAGCTCCCAGCATTAGGAAGGTACTAATGAGAGATCAAATTCAGCTGCCAGTTCATTTCATTTTGTATACTGAATGAGGTAGGGCACCATCTTGCCCTTTGTCTCAGGCAGCTAAACAGCTTGATTTTAGTCCTGTACTTTACTGCATGTATAAACACAAGTTTGTCACACTGAATTCAGGGAGAACTACTTTTGACTTACATCATATTGTATTGGATGCCTGTAATCCTAAACATACATAGAATCATAGGATTGGAAGGTCATTGAGTCAAATCCTCTTCCATGCAGGAATACACAAGCACCCCTGAGAGAGGGACAGCCAGCCATTGCTTAAAATCCTTCAAAGAAGGAGATTCCACTACCCTCTGAGACATTCTACAGTGGACCATCCACATTTGCTGGGGTTAGGAATACAGGATCCCCACGAAAGTGGGGAAACTGCAAATAGCAAACTACTATTTTTTTTTAATTTATGAGAACACCTCTCTAAGAATTTCTAGGTCCTCCAGCACAACTCTGGCCTGGGAGGGAGTGAAAAGGCTGGCCCATCTCCATCAGGGCAAGCCTCAAGAAGAAGAGTGTATTTTTATTTTTATGCATTTTATATTTATGTATTTTTATTCCTGTAACCTGCCCGGATTCCTTGTGAGTGGGCAGACTATAAATAAATCTACCACCACCACCACCATCATCATCATCATCCTCATCATCATCATCATCATCATCTCTATGGTAGCACAACTCTATGGTCAACATCCAATGAAAAGTGACCATAGAATTATGCTGGAAGGCCTACAAATACCTAGAGAAGTGTTCTCCTTAGGAATCTCTAGGTCCTCAAGTACAACGTCTGATGCAGGTTGGCCATAGGTTGATTCCTGGAGAGAACATATTAATCAAATCTGCAAATAATCACATCACAAAAGTCAAAACTGCAAATGTGGAGGGTAGACTGTATTTTACTTTCAAGCAGCTCTTACAGTCGATGTGTTTGAATGTTAATCCATTGGTTCATGTTCAGGTTTCTGGAGCAGCATAAAACAAGCTCATTCCATCTTCTACAGGACATCCCTTCAAATACTTAAATATGCCTATCATATAACCTCTCCATGATGTGAGAGGGGATAGGATAAGCATCTTATTGAGGAGTGAGATCTCCTGAACTCACTGGATTTTGACACAGAGAATCAAGCTGCATGATTAATTTTACATTGCAATGGTGAACATGAGATATTGTATCTGGAAGGCAGTTAGAAAAACAGCAGAACAAATGTATCAAGCAAAGTGTGGATTAATGATTATATTAAATGTTGAGTTCAAGAGCAGATAAAATGGCAGGAAAGGTGGACCAATGTATTGTAATGCTTTATGAGAGACTGTATCTTGATTAGCTTTTAATATGTTTCTCAGCTTAGAAATTGCCTTCTCCCTGCTTATCACATGGTGAAGGAGTAGTGGCTATGCTTTGGGCCAAAGAAGACAAACACCTTTATCACAGTCCCTAGATAGGTGACAGAAGATCAATGAATGCACAAGTGAATTGTGGAGCTTGTGACAACAAAAATGTTTTAATAACTTCCAGTGTAAATCAGTTTTGAAGTTGTTTGCATTGGTTGGAGAAAGAGTTATTATTTTACCTATGTTGTGCCTCAGTGCTAGCAGACACTTTGGGAAGGAATGTTTCAAAGTTTTGAGATGCATTGAGTAGGAGCTGCTGAGGTCTCCCATCATGTTAGCTCAAGGCCAGGACAATCCTAGGCATATTCAGTTAAATTTTAAGGTTTTTTTTAAAGGTTGGAAGTTGTTCTGTGTTCCAAGAGATTACAATAAATAGTGATATCTTCCAAATAGGAGAAATGTGTTGGGACTTGGTAGTATTTCTTGCCTGGTTTTTTTTTACATACCCTCCAACTGTCCCGATTTGGCAGGGGCATCCCTATTAATTTTGTGCTGTCCCACTTTTTCAGTCTGATTTAAAATGCCCCAGTTTCTCTCTTCTTTTTCTACTTCCTCGCTTTGTCCTCCAGTAACTTCAGTTGCTGCATACTGAGTTTAAAAAGTGTAAATCACTCTTTAAAAACTTGCTAGTCACCTAGGTTCTTTAAAAACATAATGTGTGGGAGCATTGCAGGTAAGGCACTAGGGTCTCAATTTGTGCCCTCCTGATGGAGTAGTTTTGTCCACATGCTGCAGGATACCCCTCAGACCCTCTTCTGCCCCTCTTCTGATGTCTTGATCTCTATCAGAGGCAGGAATGCACTCCATCCCTCTTCCCAGGGCATATTTTAAAAACCCTAAACCAGTCTTAAGTGGACATAAATACCATAAAGGCACCAGATCCTGCCTGATCTTGGAAGCTAAGCAGGGTCAGCCATGGTTAGTACTTGGATGGGTGACCACCAATGAATACCAAGTGCTGTAGGTTATATTTCAGAGGAAGGAACTGGGAAAATATTCCTTGCCTGAGCAAACCCTAAGAAAGTCATGGAATCACCAAAAGTGGACAGGCAACTTGAAGGAGCACACCCACACATGAACACAGATCTTCATTATCTCAAGGAACAAATCCCTTCATATTCCTGGCATGTAGGTTCTGTTGGGAGCCCCACCACTTAAGGGAAACCAAATTGACCCTCTTCAGGAGCAGGGCTTTTTCTGTTGTGTCCTCATCATTCTGAAATTTTCCATGCATGCATGTATCCCTTTATTTATATTCCACCTTTCCCCCAGACTGGGAGTCAAAATGGCTTACAAAAAGGGTTAAAACAGAATAAAAACTACAAAATTAAGCTTAAAAGAGAATTAAATAACAACAGAATTAAAACACTTTAAATTTTCCGCCAAAATGTTTCTTTGCATTGGATCCTCCCTGCTGCCTCTCCACAAAACACCCTCTTATTCATTTCAGTTGATCCCTCAATAATAAAATTGTTTGCTGTATCATCAGAAGCAATGTGCTTCAGTTGCTAGGGAAAGGCAGACAGAGGGTGCAGCTGCACTCAGGTTCTGCTCATGAATTTTCTTATGCAGAACTGGTTAACCACTTCATGAAGACAGTTCTGACTAGATAGGCCTCTGGTCTGATCAAGCATGATCCCTCTGTTTTTATCCCATGTTGTATGAGTTTTTGCTGGGTTATCTTCTCTACTTTTAATGAAATGTTGTATTATTGTTTCTACTGTATGTTAAATTGGCAAATTGCTGCAGTATATTTAATAAACAGCAATGTACAAAAGCATATTTTTCCTATATTTATTTTGTATAGTTATATTGTGAGAGAGATTTATCCAGTGGTTTTATGAGCACAAAGGAGCTCACACAGCTAAGGCCTGGTCCAGATGGGCACAATAGGACGTCCTCGTCACGTGCGATCTGGAGGCTGCAGCTTCCCCGCAGACCAAAGCTAGGCGCCGGGAGACCGTCCTTTTTGGAAAGTCTGTCCCGCGCCTAAGGTTTTCTACTTCTCCCTCTCATCTGTAGTCCCTACACCTTCTCTCTAGAGCAGTGGCTCCCAAACTTGGTCCTCCAGATGTTTTGGACTTCAGTTCTCAGAAGGCCCAGCTACTTTGGCCAAAAGTAAGGAATTCTGGGAGCTGAAGTCCAAAACACTTGGAGGACGAAAGTTTGGGATTCTGTATGCATGTATCTAGACAGCACACGACCATAAGTAAGTAGAAGCAGAAGGCATTGTGTGGAGTGTCTTATTTTTGTTTTATGGTATGTGCAGATGCTTCCTACTGTATAGTCTCTAAATATGCCGTGTGGGGAAAACACACACAAATGAGCCAACTTATTAAAGGATGGGGCCATCATTATGTGCATTATGAGTTGGAGTGAAACAAATGGCTGGTGTTGGACAAGGACCAAATAATCCAAGCACTGTCTTCAAAACATTAAATGTGTCATCCAATCCAATCCTACCAAAAGCCAGTGGTAAAAATATCTTCTTAAATTCAGCAATAAAATTTACATTTTAAATTTGCCCTTTTAATGGTAGAATTAAAAAATGTAATACAAAAGTGCGGAACGTTACATTCAAAATTTGTCAACAGTCAAAATTTTGTGAACATTTGTTTAATACTGTTCTTAGCCGTGGAAGTCAGGGAAAGCATCTTCCTTCTTTTTTAGTCCTTTTGTAGTTTTTAATTGAAAGGTGATATAATGAACCCATAAATGTGTAATTTACTGCTAGACATCCTCACATTGTGTAAGGACTTGGACCTGTTTTTAAGGGGGGGCAGGTTGTTATTAATTTTGCCTACTTGCTTGGAAGAGCAAATTATTTTTCACATCATCATTTAAACAAGCTTATACATCTGACACTAACAAATACAAGTACTTGAATTGCCTCCATACTCAATTTAGTTTATTACTCCAAAGGAAATGTAAACAGGATATACTACAGGCATCGTTTTTGGAGAGCTCAACAACATTTATTGTTCTTCTTGTTGTTGTGTCCCTCTAAGGATGTTCCCACTAGGGGAAACCCGCGTTCTGAATCGAATCCAGGAGTGGTTTTCATATTAGGATCCGATTTAAAACTAGAACAGTTCTAAGCAACCCGCAATCGTCCCCACTACATCGAATCGTAGAGCGGAGATAAAAATTTAAACAAATTTTCCTCTTTAACACATGTTAAAAAAAACACTAGGGTCTGACCTACGTTTTTTCCATTGTTCGAGTTAGGAACCGGAGTATTAAATAGGAACGACAGCCTTTGAATCGGGTTGGGATGGATGAGGAGCGACTGCGGTGGGGCTGTCCTTGGAGTTGCCCTTCTTCCCCATCCTCTGCTGTCCCATTTTTTCTTCCTCACCCTTTTGTTCGCTTGTGGTCTTCAATAAGAGATAAGATTATTTTATTTTTTTATTTTAATTGTTATCAGCGCTTAATCTCTTCAGCGCTTTAAGCACCTGCATCTGCAAAGGAACTACAAGGCTTTCCCGGTGGATTGCAACCTCCCCTCTGTTGGGGGAGAGCCCATTTCTAACGGAGGAGAGGCAGGAAGGGAAGGCTCCTCTCAAAGAGGCATTCCCTGCGCCGTTTGCTCTGATCTCACCCAGGCAGGAGGAAGGCTCCTCGCGAGGAGGCATCTGATCTTGCCCAGACAGGGAAGGCTCTGATATGGGGGGGATAGAGCCTTTCTCCCCTCTCTTTCCTCAAACGGAATCTGCCTTCTCCTCCAACCCTGGAAAGAATCTTTGGGAAGATTGCTCCCTCCCTTCTTTGCCAAGAAGCCTCCCCCATTGATCTGTGGGCTCTGGTAGGGATTCTCCCTGGCTGTCTTGGGAGACATGAAGAGGGGATGCTGCCATGCAAAACCTATCCCATAGTTCCTCTGGAAAGAGCTTGGGTTTCCTACTAAATTCGCTTTGCCAAGAGCCTCCCCATTGATCTGTGGGCTCTGTGAAGGGATTCTCCCTGGCTGTCTTGGGACATGAAGAGGGGATCTGTATGCAAAACCTATCCCATAGTTCCTCTGGAAAGAGCTTGGGGTTCCTACTAAATTCGGAGGGAAAATGTATAGAAGGCTGACAGCGCTTATGACGTTTTGATCGTTAAGCACCTTGATTGGTTCATTTAAAAAAAAAACCGCCAAAAATACATCATTTCACAAACGGTCAATGAAATGGAAACGCTGACGAAAGTTAAATCGCTTCCAAATAATCGGGTTAACGTTACGTCATTCTGACGTACATTGATTGACAGCTCCAAATAAGGTATGGAAGAGAAGAATCGCTTTATTTAACACCGATTTCATGCCAGTAGGAACGCTTGCAGGGTAAAAACTTCGATTTAAATAACCAGATGGAACGAAGAATAACGCGTTCGGAACGCGAGATAACACCGAGGTTTTATTTGAATCGTTTTTATTAAAAACTTATTTTAAATCGTTTCAAATATTAAGTGGGAACAGCCTCTAATAATCTTTTTTTTACTTACGGTGACCCTAAAGCAACCATATCATAGGGTTCTTAGGAAGTTCCTCTATAGCTCTATTTCTCAGTGTCTTGATCATTTAGTATACTTATATTTTATTATTTTATTATTATTACCTTTATTTATGAAGCACTGTAATTTACACATCGCTGTACAGA
>NC_056523.1:94921653-94936817 GCF_019175285.1 Sceloporus undulatus
CGCTGTACATGCAATCTTTTTAGTTAGACGGATCCCTGCCCTCGGGCTTACAATCTAAAAAGACATGACTGAAAATGCCTGAGAAGACTCAACTACACAGAAGTCCCAGGAATCCAATTTTATCAGATCATTCTCAGCATCTCCTAGCCTTGGGGAGACTTGAACCCTCCTTTTTCTTGTGTCTTTCCATATGCTTTGCTGAAGCAAATGAGCAATAGGTGTGGGTGTGTAATCATAACTTATATCCCTTGCTCTTACTTCTTCATCTGTGCACTCTGATTCCACTAGTAAAGTTTTTTTTAAAGAAAGTTTCTTTCCAACAACAGGCCCAAAATTTAACATTTACCTGAACACAATGTTGTGTGGTGTTCACTCTGTGCGCCAAGATGTACATATGATCCACAATCATTTGGTCAGCATTCCTGTACTCCTAAAGTTTTTTCCAGTCTATACAGCTGCCTGCCTGTCTCTTTTACAGTAGCACTCCTGATGTTCCTCATGTGTGCATCAGCAAACAAAAACCTTTCAGTGGCATTAAAGGATGTTGTGTTCAGGAATTTCCATTTTCACTCAAGCTTCAAAATGCTGCGAAATCTCGGCTGCAGCAAAAAATTGCAATCACATTTCACAACAGATGATAATTTATTTACTAAGGAAGGTGAAAGGTATCGGGGCTCTCTGGGTTCAGGTTACTGGAAGAGCCAGGGAATGAAAACAGGAAATGGCCTGGTCTTACAAGGGTGCCACCACAGCCTTTCCAACCATGGGGATATTGGGAAAGGCCATTAATATGAAATTACACACCATTTAGAAAGGTTAAGAATTCACGTATATAACTTGCACAAAGCTAAACCATGGAATTTTCTGATAAAAGGAAATTGCTCTGGCAAAGAACACACATTGTCAAAGATGAATTGCATATTAATATGTGTAAACTTACAGCGCTTTATAAATAAAGGTTAATAATAATAATAATAATAATAATAATAATATAAAATGATACCAGTAACTTCAAGGTGATTGTATCAAACTCTACCTTTGATTGTGATTTGGATTTTGTGATGGGTTCTGCCCAACACTACACTCCCATTTTGGGACTGGTTGAAAATTCTTGGGGACAGAAAATTTGAGAACCCTGAACTAGACAACAGGAAACTATGGCCTCATTCCTATTACAAAATAAATAATTTTTGAATCAACTCAATGAAGGAATTTAGCGCTGAATAGACTTTCACACTATTCAAGCCGTGACTGAACCTACCCATTTCAGTTTAATTCACTTTGCATTCACATTCAGCAATGGATCAATTCAACATGGAGTTGTCTCACAGCAATGACTGCGCCAAAGGAACCAAATCAAATAACGCTTTCTCACTTGCGCGGAATCGATTTATTCCAAAAGAAGTGGTGAATTTGGCAGTTCTGGAAGAACTGGTTTAAACGGGTTTAATGCTGTGCCCCCTTCATCAAACCATGCCAGAAATTAGGTTCAAATGCGAACAAGGGCCATTTAAACCAATTTAGATCAGTTTGAAAACCTGTGTATTATGTAGTGGGAATGAGGGCCCCGTCAGAGCCACTCACTTGCCAACAAAAGGAGAAAGACTCAGATGTCATGCACAGTCCTTGCTATCACTGAGAGAACTGATAAAGCTTTGTGAGGAATTCAAGGCTGCAACAAAATACATTGAACACAGGCAACCCTCAGGAAGGAGAGGCTGCACATAAATAAATCTTGACTGCCATATCTTGGTCAGCCAGAGTGATTTAAAAAACAAAACAAAACTGAATCCCAATTGCACATCTTTAAAAATTATGACCTAGAACAATTAACGCATGTGCTTTAGTACAAAATTGTTTACAGATAATTGCTGTTGTTGTATGCCTTCAAGTAATTTTGGACTTATGGTGACCCTAAGTGAACCTAGCACAGGGTTGTCTGGGGCTGAGAGAGTGTGTTTTGCCCAATGCCACCCAGTGGGTTTCCATGGCAGAGCTGGGAATCCAGCGTCATAGTCCAACACTCAAACCACTATACCATGCTGGCATTATAGATAATAGCATTTATGATTTTAAAATATTTCTTCTGAATTCAAAACAGGGTTTATTTTTAAAGAAAAGATACAGTTAGAGAGCCAAGATATACTTGACCATTAGATGAAGCCCTATTCTCTCTTGGGAAAACAATTAATTCTAGAATTCAAAATCACTTCCTGAAAGAAAACTGGGAAATGTCTCATTCAAATGATGGCAAGCTACCATCTAGTGGAGCTATTTAGTATTGCAAATACACCCCCTACCCAATATGACTACTTTAAACCCATTAAAATGGAAAACCTGTAAGTTGTTTTATATAGAATCTCCTGTTCTGTTATGCAGATGATGAGATTGTGGAAAAGTATCTACACTGTGTGTGTGCATGCAAGTTCAGTTACACTTTTAACCCTCATCCAGGCAGACAGGCACATTTATACTGTAGTGCGGCAAATAGCTAAAAGACGTACAAGAAAAGCCCTGCTGAATCATACTGGCAGTCTAGCATTCTGTTTCCTTCAGTAGGAAATCAGGATGTCCAAGGCAAGCCTATAAGCAAGACATGAAGATAATAGCACCAACCTGGTACTTATCATTGTTCCCAGTGACTGATAAGTCAGGGTAGGTTAACATCTGATCCTGAAGTAATACACAACATAATGACTAGCTGCCACTGGCAGCTTTATCCTCCATGAATTATACGTAGCACTTTTAACAGCCATCTGAATTGGTGGTTGTACACTGTAATAGCAAATTCCACAGTTTCACTTTGGTCTGTGTCAATAAATAATTCTAATTGTCTCTCCTTAATTTCTCACTCTTCGGTTTCTGTGGATGACTGCATGTTGCGGTCTCTAGGTATACCAGACTATACTTTTGAGACTAACTGAAAGGAGGAAGTTGGTAGCATGAGCTTTTGTAGACTTTAGTCTACTTCCTCAGATGCATTTGGGAGGAAGTAAGCATAAGCTTGCAAATGTTCATGCTATCACAACTTCTTTCAGTTAGTCTCAAAGGTGCTACAAGATCTCTTTCCATACTGATTTTACAGACTAATACAGCTATGTTTTTGAATTGCAGACTGTACTTGTTTTACGATAAGTGCTAGAATCCCACTGGCCATGTTTACTGTGAAATTCTTGGAACTGTTGCCTCCAAAACGCAACTTTTCAAAGCTCAGAATGAACTGAAAGCACATCAGAGAACATCAGAAAACAGATTTTCATTCCCTACCTAGGTAAGGAAAGTGAAACATATATAAAATCAGCATGTGGTAATACAACCTTCTCATCTTTCCATAGTGAAGTGAATATGTTCCCATTAAGACAGATCAACATGTAAGCATATTAACTGTGTCTTGAGGAACTTTACAAAACTTATGTTCAAATCATAGATCAATATGAATGTGCTATGTGGAACCATACAAAGCTGTTACCTTGGGGAAATGACAATCATAACACAGTGATCATTCCTTTGTTCTTTTATAGCCTAACCTTACTCCATTTTTCTTCAATACACTGTATTGAATTACATTTCCTGCCAATTGCCAAAGATTAAACTGTTTTGTTATGCTACTGACCCTCCACGAAGTCAGATCATATTTAACTGTAGTGTGAAAGGTAAATATTTTAAAGAGTCTTTATAGATACACTTTATGGAAGTGTCATTCTTTTTATATCCACATGTTTAACTTCTAAATAAAGGTAACACATAAGAAAACACTTTATTATGAAGTTCTAAATCAGATACTGTATGAATATGACATTCCCTGTTGAGACACAACAGAAGTGTACATTTTTGGCAAACTTGTCACATTTTTATTGGACAGAACATTGTAGTTCCTTTGGGGAATGGCAAAAGGTAGATTTGATTAGTTTCAGAGCATTGCTTCAAAAGAAAATATCCCTGCTGCACCGAGATAGAAAGAAAAAAGTGCTATTTTTAAAATGGGTGAACCATGGCAATTAATAGCAAAGTTAAAAAAAAAATGTAGAACATAAAACCCCACAGCAGTAGATGCCAGCCATATCTTCTGATCCAACTTCAGGGTGTGTTTTTGCTTTGCTTTTCCTGTTCAATTGCTGCCAAGAAAACATGAGAAATATCATTTGCCAAGATCTGACACTCATACAGCACTTTGCTATTTTAAGTACTTAGCAAATAAATGTTCCTATTTGCTGGGAATCCAGTTGAGCTTTTGCCAACAGCTCTGAGCTCACAAATGGCTATTGGTTATTCCTCTGATACTGTCAGTTCACCTCACTCTTCCTCTCCATAACCAGGCAGTGGCATCCTTAGGGTTGGTGTTACCTGGTGTGGTAACTTATGGTGCCGTGCCCCCATTCACTTCCTCCCGTACCATATCATGCTGAATCCTTAGTAATGCTTTTTGTGCTAATGTTACTCGTTAATTGTAATTCACGCATATTATTGAATGTAATTTAATAGTTGTGACATAAACAACAAGAATAATTAAAAATATTCCTTTAAATTACAGTATCACACACACTTCCTAAATGCATTTAAATATACATAGTTTCATGTGGTAGAATTCAAAGATATAGCCATGTTAGTCTGTAGAAGCAGTATGTAGAGAGATCTTGTAGCACCTTTGAGATAGTACCATAATATGCCAATATCTTCATGGCTGACCTAGAACAATGCTTCCTTAAACTTGCAGTTAGTCTCAAAAGTGCTACAAGGTCTCTCTACATAGTTTCATGTGGTTGAATTGAAAATTTGGTAAAATACAATGTTTTTAAAGATTTTTTTAAAATTAATCTGGGGCCTCTCCTTTCTCTTCCCACTAAGGCTCAGTCACTCCCACCATACCTTCAGAATCTTAAAGGGACACAGGCAAGCGCCACAGCCTGTTTCTGCCAAAAGGCAGATGCTTGAGGAGCAGTGGTGTCACACATCCTTGTGAAATGTCACCTGGTGTGGTCAGCACCCCCCGCGTCCCCTAGTGGCACCACTGAAGCCTGGCTGTACTGAAGAATGTGCTTGTGGAAAATGGCCTTATCCCTTTTTAGCATATTCCTGTTTCATGACGAGGGCAGATCTAATGCGAGTCTGTGCTAAAAGAAAAATTACAGCACATTTACATTGATATCCCACCCACCTCTCCTCCTAGGAGCTCAAGAAGTGTATATGACTCTCCTCTGCTACATTTTTAGCTCCACAACATCAAGATGTGGCAGCTTAAGCTGCAAGAAAATGATGGGCTAAGTGGGTTTCAAGGCTTGGTGAGGATTCGGATCTGGATCTCCTCAGGCCTAGTCCAACCTCTAACCAATACACCACACTGGCCCTCATTTTGTCAAATACAACAGTTTGGAGCACAAGAGTTCATGTAGGAAACAAAAGAATGGGTAGCTTATATCATCTATTGAATTCTATTCTAAGGAAATGGCTTTAAAAGCACATTCACTTTACTCTAAAAGTTATGTGAAAAACTCAGGAGGCCTGAATTATAAAATTCTTGCTAACTGCAGCTGCAAAATAAAATTAAATAAAGGTTCTTATTTTTAGATGTGTGTGTAAAACAATCATAATATAATTTACACTAGATTCATCAAACTCTAGAGTAGCTGTGTTACTCCTCTGGTAGTATAGAGGCTGATATTTGTAGGCAGCATCCTAGTTCATTCAATCCTATAGTACAATGATAAATTCAGCCCAGAAGAGGGCAGTACTAAGCAATCTTTAAATGGTAAGAGTATTCTTTTCTATGGAATACTTTGTGTTCACTTTTAAAAGGAAAGAAAAAACCCAATATTGTAGCCCTATTCAATTCTAACCAATTTATAGCCTTCCATACCATAAGAAATCATACTACAAGGTGCCACAAGATCATTTTTGATATTGTGCGTGTGCATTCATGATGTTTTAATAACCTAACATGGCTACCATCTGGTATTTATTGAAGGAGATTTTTTATTTCAAATTCAGATATCTAATCAGCATGCTTCCAGACAGACTGTCAACATAAATTGTTCAAAAGTAGTGATGTTATCTCTCTTGCAAACTGCAAATTCAGTAAGAACAAGCCATCATTTGCATTTTAAATATACAGTGCAAATTAAGCTACATACAGACAATAAAACCAATGTAATATTCTTTGAAAATCACTTTTAAGAATGCAATCCTATATTCATTTGTCTAGAGGAAACTTGACTCCTGGGTCCTTCAGTATTTATGCAATTTTGCATATTGAGCAACATATTAATTTTATATCCAGGTAGAAAAGAACTTACTTTCCTTAGTAGGCAATGGATTTTTTTCTCTGGTTTCAGTTTTTTTCAGCTTGGTCTTATCAAATGTTTCAATTTCAGCAAAATCTGGTTTGTCAGACATGATGGATCCTGACAAAGAGAAGAGAAACACACCCTTGGCTTTGTTAGCTAGTGCCATTTTACAACCCACATGCAGAACCTTTAAAAATATATCTGCATCACATCTTTTGTTAAGTCCAACCTAATATAAATGTTCTACATTGCAAGAGATTGTGAATTTGTTATTTCTTTAAACAGCAAAATACAATAAACAATAAGCAAGGAAAACTCTTGTGTTTATCTGAAACAAATGAATCAAAATTTATTGTGAAACAAAGAAATACTTTTTAAAATGAAAAGTAAAATGCTGATACATAACAATCTGGGTTTTGCTATTTTTTTCTTGAATCTCTTTAAACAATGAATTTATACCACATTGTTTGTAGTAAAATCATAACCTCCCCTTTTCCTTAACACAACAAAAAAACACAAAATAAATGTCTAGATTAGCTAGAGTGAACAATTGCGGTTAACAATAGAATGACAGATGTGTGGATTGCTTTGTTCCCTCATCCTCCTCTCTGCTCTCCAACACATTTCATGCAGAATGGTTTTGATTAGACCAACATTCCAGCATTCAACACTTTACCTATTTCAGCTTCTTTGTGCTAACTGCTGGTGGTTTTCTGCAAAAGCTGGGGGACACAATACGTCCTGAGGGAGTGGAGCTGCTAGCAGGAATGAATCTGACCCAAACTTTACCAGTAAAATCTATCCTCTCAAGCCTGTCATGACAAGCTACATGATTTTATTGCTTTTTTGCATTATGATGGCAGAAAGGATGTTAAAGCCACATGCTATTACCTGTCTTGTGTCTCTCTCCTCCGCTGCTTTTTGACTGTCTGAGCCAGCATGGGCTTGAAAAGGTCATACTAATCCCTCCTCTCCATCTCAGCCCACCTCTATTAATATTGATAAGCTTGCAGCAAGTGGAGTTCAGCACATGACTTATCATTTCACACAGCAGGCTGGGGGTGGAGATGCGGGAGGAATATCCACCTGCACAACAAAAAAGCAAAAAACAGAGCAACACGCTATCTTGAATTCCTCCCCCCTCCCATACATTGAGCCCATCTTGTAAAAGCTGAACGTATATGCAACTATGTTTGAGGAAGAAATTTAGGGCAACATAAAGGTTTCAACATAAGGTATGTTTTCCTAAGCTCTATCTGAAATGAGTGAAACCAGGGACTGCTCCAAATACTGATCAGAACTGGAAAGTCTCTTGGTCTTCCATCCACTGCTTTTTGACTGTCTGAGCCACCACCACCCCAATCCCTCATAGAGTGGCAGTAGGTTGGGATGCCAAATATTTTTATGCCAGGTAGAAGGTAGCGTGCTTGTTTGCTTTTCAGGCCTCTTTTTGCCTAAATTAAATTAAACAGGATTTAATCATGTTGTAATGGTTTTTTAAATGAAATAAATCCAAATTACTGAGCATATATTGAATATCAATCAACTCTGACTGCAAGAATTATCTTTCTTACTTGATCATTGGGGTAAGGGGCTTAGCCTACCTAGCACATAAAAGGATACACTACCTTTCTCTTCCAGACCACCTTTGTGGTCCATGGCTGTGTGTTTTATAATCCTCAGTGGCCCTAGAGCTAGTTGCACTATCTACTCAACATCGGGATCCATTTTCTTAAACAAAGGATTCCGTTTGAAAAGCTTGAGAACAATGGGGCCACTAATGCAATCACTCCTAAACACCCAGTCCTGTGTTATGGAACCCATAATTCATTTTGGTATAAAAAAGATCTACAGGCAATGAGGCAAGCTGGATGATGGCTAGAGTGCAGGTGGCATACGTCACAGAGCGAGTATAACCAAAGACCAAGAAACTCTCCATTGTGCCTAGTATTGACAGTGTAGTTGGCAAAGAAAGAAAGAAAGAAAGAAAGAAAGAAAGAAAGAAAGAAAGGGCCCACACAGACAAGCCAAAATAAAGCTGCTTTGAGTCACTTTGGAGGTATGCTTTTTAAATGATGCATGTGTCCTAAGAGGCTGTAAACCGTGCCCAAGCCATGCTCCAGTCCTAAGGACTGGAGCACAGCTTTGGTGCAACTTCTGACTTCTAAAGATGTACAGTATGTGTCATATAAACAGCATACTTCCAAAGTGATCCAAAGCAACTTTATTTTGGCCCATCTGTTTGGGCCCAAAGAAAGAAAGAAAGAAAGAAAGGTCACAGTATGCCTCCACTATGTGTCCAGTGCTCCATCTGGCCAAGTTTCAGTTGTTGCAGCCTGATGATGTGGGCAAGATGCTTGAATTGGTCTGTCCCACCACATGCAAGTTTGACCCTGGCCCATCCTGGCTAACAGAATCTAGCAGAGGTAGGTCCAGGAGGAGATAAATGCCTCACTGTGCCAGAGAAGGTGCCTGCTGCCTTGAAAGAGGCAGTGGTGTGCTCTCTCTTGAAAAGGACCTCTCTGGATCCAGTGGCATTTGACAACAACTTCCCTATTGCTAATATCCCCTTTTGGGGCACAGTGCTTGAGCTTGTGGTGGCTGTGAAACATCAGATATTTTTTAGAAGAAATAGATTATCTGGATCCATTTCAGTCTGGTTTCAAGCCAGAGTATGGCACTGAATTGGCTTTAGGCGCTCTGACTGACAACCTACTCCAGCTGAAAGATGGAAGTGCTGCTCTTGACCCCTCAGCAATTTATGATACCATTGATTATGGTATGTTACTGAGGTGTCCCTGTTAGAGAGGAGGAGGAGGGGGGCACTGTGTTACACCTCCTATCTATTGGGCCAGCCCCACAGTGTAACATTAGGGGATTCCTGTTCATTTTCTAAACTGTGAAGTTTATCTTGTTTCTTCAATACTGTTCAACCTCTATGTGAAGCCACTGGGGGAGGTGAGGTGCCATCAGTATACCAATGACACTCAGTTCTATTTCTCCTTTTCAGTGGAGAGAACCAACAAACTGAAGAGGAATCTCAATAAGATGGAGGCTCAGTGAACTGGTGGTTCTCAAGGAATTGGGTAAGCAATCTTCCTGGATGGGGCTGCACTCCCTCTGAAGGAACAGGTGCATAGCTTGTCAGTATTCCTAAACCAATCTTTGTCTCTGAGGTCCAAGTGGACTCCATGGCTTGGAGTACTTGGCCACAGCTCTGACTGGTGCACCAGGTCTTTCCTGGACAGAGCTATCTTAGCCACAGTAATTCAAACTCTGTAATGTTCCTATTAAGCCTACTGCAATTCACTGTATGTGGGACTGCCCTTGAATGTTACTTAGATGGTCTTAACTGTTGCTATGTTTAATCTTGTTTAATTATTTAAGGTTTTAATCTGGAACTGAACTTGGAACTTCCAGCTTGTCATGACGTTGGGTCAGGTATGAGTCTGAGACGGGGCAGAACACCCTTTTAATGCGGGATAGGTTGCTGCTAAAAACAACAAAAAGCTTTTAAAAATGGTTTTAACTGTTGCTATGTTTAATCCTGTTTAAATTATTTAAGGTTTTAATCCAGAATTGTTTTATATTGTTTAGATCATACACTGTCCCAAGATCCTATAATAAAGGTGGAACAGAAGTGTTTAATATTAATGTTTTAATAAGAGAAGCAATGGTGTGGGCACATTGAACTTGGAGCAACTAAGGTGGGTGGTGGGGCAATGGGGGTGATTGTGGGAGGCAATTTTTATTTATAGCATTCTGTCATCTTCCTTTTTAAAAGAGCCCTTTATAACAAAACATGTGCTACCTTTCTGCTAAGGATTTGAAGTTAAATTTGTGCTGAGATACCAGAATGAGACAAATCATGATGGGAAAAGGGGAGTCTCAGTTCTTCAGAGGTGGACATAGAGTTGGTACAAGTGACAGGGGTCAATCCTCAAAAAGACCCAGGAGTTTATCAGACAAGGGGAATTGGAAGTATAATCCGATGGCAATCTGAACGCAATCATGGGGTTTCACGTTATTGCGTGATAACCCAATACACACAAATTCAGGCAATGGGAAGTCAGTCCGAATGTAATCATGTGGTTTCACGTTATTGTGTGATAGACTGCCACATGCAAATTCAGACAATGGCATGCTATTTTCAGGCTATGGGGAGCCAGTTCGAATGCAATGCGTATTCACATAATTGCGCGAAACTAGCGACTTTAAGTGAATGCATTCTGGCCCCACTTTCTTTTCATTCAAATTTAAGAGAAATTCCTCCCATTTGATAAACTCCCCAGTCAGCAAAAACTCACCTCTTTTCAGGGGATGGCTGCAAGAACTTAGTGATAGGTATTTTCTTTTGCTGCTTATAGGACTGAGACTGAGGTCGGGTTGCTGAATCTATGAATCAAATGACATTGATGATTGCATATGCTATTGACAGAGTAAATCATTTAAAACTGCAGTCCTAGCACTCTTGGCTGGAAGTAACTAAGGAAGCCCTGTTGAACTCAGTGAAGCAACTAAGCACCAGATTGTGAAAAGAAAACATTGTTCTCACCAACAGTGTAACTGTTGTGCATAGTTATTTGGAAATAAACCACATCACATCCAGTTGCAACTAACTTGCAGATAGGTCTGCATAGATGCAGTGCCTTAAACAAACAGTATAATTGAAACAGCTGAGAATCAATGACAAATGAGGTCAGGGTTTCATAGTACAGTGGTACCTCGGGATACGAAATACCCAGGTTACGAAATTTTCGGGATACGAAAAAATCCCATAGGGAATCATTGTTCCGGGTTACGAATGTTTTTTCGGGTTACGAAAAAACTTTTGGTGCTTTTTTCGGCTTTTTCGCACGGAATCACGGCTTTTCCCCATTAGCGCCTATGGCAATTCGGCTTACGAAGGCTTTTCGGGTTACGAAAGCGGCCGCGGAACGAATTAATTTCGTAACCCGAGGCACCACTGTACAGTCGTCTCTCCACATTTGCAGATTTGACTTTTGCAGATTTGATTATTCACTGATTGTATTAGTATGTTCTCTCCAGGAATATCTAGGTCAACTTTAACCAAAGGTTGCACTGAAGGACCTAGAGATTTCTAGAGAGATCAATCCACGAGGCATTTGTAGCTCCTCCAATGCAATTCTGTGGTCAATGTTTGGCAGATGTTGACCACAGAGTATAGAGAGGTGTTCTCTCAGATAAAAACTAAGGCGGGTTATAAACTGCTGCTTTGCAGCGATCTGCCGCCGCCGTTTGCTTCGTGAGGGAGCTGCTGCAGCCAAACCGTGCAGCTCCATTACGGAGCAAAAAAGAAGCTCCAAAATGGAGCTTCTTTCTGCGGTGCAGCTATGACGCCGCGAGGCGCTGATGGCGCACTCGCGACATCATAGGCACCACGACACGTCTGGGCGCTATGTGTCCAAGACGTAAACATGGTGGCGGCCGTCTGGAACGGCCGCCGCCAAAAAATACGTAGTGACTACGTATTAGGGTTAGGGGGGTGCAGAAGCACCGCACCTTCCTAAACCTAATACGTGCCCCTAAGCCTAGTGAATGTAGAGGGACCACTGTACATTACTCAGGTGGGCTCTTCCAGAAGTGAAGGGAGGTGTTCATTTCTCGCATTCTGTCATCTTCCCTTCCTTTTGGCCCTTCATTATGGCAGTCAAAGTCAACTGTCCCAGCCCAGGATTTCCTCTGCCTCATCTAGGATTTGTCCCTTTTCACTTGCTGCCCCTCACTCCTGGAACCTTCTTCCCTCGCGAGCAAGGGCCATCACTTCTTTAACCAGCTTCAAAACGGATTGTCACTTGCTATTTGATGCTCTTTTTGTTGCCTGTTTTACTGAACCATTTCCTGTACTGCTATGTATTTTATTTGTATTATTCTATCATTTCTTAGATTGTACGCCATAGGCAGGTTTACTCTTTTATATTTGTTGTTTTTATGTACAGCGCTGTGCAAATCTACAGTGCTATATAAATAAAGAATAATAATAATAATAATTTTAAAAGAGCCCTTTACAACAGAACATCTGCTACCTTTCTGCTAAGGATTTTGAGTTAAATTTGTTTATGCCGAGATACCAGAATGCATTTCACAGGAGTGAGAGTGGGTTGCTTTTCCTTTTTCCCAAAGCAGGATGGGACGGAAGTCTTCTATAAAAAGATCTCTTGATTGGGATCAAGATCAACCCCATCAAGAAGTTGTTCTATTAAGGTGGGGGCTCAGTCTACCTCCTCCTTCCTCCCCTTTCTGCTATATGTCTTCAGAATGAGATGGCACAGACTGTACTGGTTGACTCTCCCTTATCTGAAGTGCTTGGGACCAGAGGTATTTGGGGTATTTAGATATATACATAATAAGATATCTTGGAGACGGGTTAGTAATATATTTTGCAGCAAGCTCTTCCACAAACTGTACCCATTTAGTGTTCTCCCTATACATACCATTTCATGGGAGAATGTGCTTGGAAAACTCTGATGGTGATTTGCCTATTAATTGAGTTTTAAAAGTGGGCTTGTGTTTGGGATTCATATCCCAGCTCTGTGTTCAGGTTCTTGGCCCAGTTACTTGGGATTTTTAACAAAAACCTTCCCCCAGTTCAGCCTTTGTGAAATGGGTGCTTTGTGACAGGCTGTGCCATGATAAACAGCCCACTGATGAAAAAGCATGTCCTTCCTCTTGATAGCTATTTTGTGATATCGCCCACAATATTTTATCAAAATCCCAGGTTTGCCCACTGGACAAGAGAGGTTGGGAACCCTTAGTATCATAAGTCAAACGAAGGTTACTTTTAGCCAGCTTTAGGAAAACCTTCCTTCCTTCATTCTGGAATTTTGGTGGCCTAATTTTCTAAAAAAATAAATTTTGATTTATATAATGAGTCTGTGTGCTTATGGTTTACCTTTACACCCACATAGTTAAATGCAATGGGATTTACTGCCAGATATATGTGTGTAGAGTATCAGTTAACTGCCCATACATCTGTCTCAGTAGATAATTTACTGTGGTACTTGTACTAGCCACCCAGAAGGCTTTATTCAAACAACAATCCTGAAAGGTCTTCTCCTAAATAAACCAAAAAAGTGTTACAAATTGATTTCAGAGATATGAGGGTTGGATTTAGCCATCCCAAAATGTGACTCTGTGGTTCCTATGAAGCAAGGCCACATATATCAAAGTACACTACTTACATTATTGAATTTCTCCTCTGCAACCACCCCAGTCAAAAAGCCCTTATAGGCTGAGATTTCCAAAATCACATCTGAGATAAAAGGAGACATGGCCCAAAGCATTTGCTTTTATGATCACATGTCTAGCCTTACACAGTTATTATCATGTGATAGTGCTGACAATCATGTGGGAATGTTTTGTGTAAACCAAAGGGAAAACACCAGCTTTCAGAAACAAGGGTGGTGGGGAAAGGCAACATGAGAGAAGAGGCTGGTCAACAGGCAACTTGAAGAGCAGAGGGACTTCAAAATAGGACATAATCGAGATTAGTATTATTTTGATCTGCTATGTTGAATAACAGAATAAAGATCACAAAAGTCATACTTTTGATTAGTATAGAGATTTGAACTCCTGTACAATATTGTGTTCAGCACTCCTTAAAACAACTGCCCTGCACTGTGTCTGCCAAGTTTCTCTAATAGTTAAATGATGGTGAGATAGTCCCATTACAGATATCACAAAATAATACAATTACATGTACTAGGTTGCTAGGGTTTCTGTGGGAGGGGGGGAGCAAGGGACAAAGTTCTCCAAAGCAAGCAATGAGGTTTCAGCAGACCAGACATTCTGGCAGATCAGAACAATTGCAGTTGAATCAATAAGCTGATACAAGTGTTTTTATAATCACATTAGTGCTGCCTTGGAATAACACACCCACTCAACAGAAAAAACAATTTTATATTTTAAAAAGTGTGGTGCATTTTCTATTCCAAAGGGTTGAAACCCTGAATTATAGCTTTCAGTAGAAAGGTTTAGTTCAAAAGGGGGGGGGGGGGATTGTCTATCAAATGTCTGTATTTCTTAATTCATACAGATTAAAAGGTTTCAGTACCCCCTAGATACAACCAAGTTCCTGTCATGCCTGGGTTATTGCTAACTTGCTTCAGAAGATTTTGATCAGACTAGAAAAACAGAGTAAGATCATCTTCCAAGAAAGGATCTTATTCCTTCTTGTGTCTTTTGTTCTGTTTTGTTGCCAGCAAAAATATCTCATCTCGAGAACAGAAACAGGTTCCCACACAAGAAGACAATGAATCGTGGGTGTGTAGAAGAGGCAGCATGTGGGTCATGTTGCTCCATGTTTCTGACCTTTGTCTTCCAGTTCCTCTTCTTGCCACTACCAATCTGGATTTGCTTGAGTTAAAACTGTGGAGCCTTTGTCTTGAGGCGGAAACCCTGGTGCAGATGGCCGCTTGTCTCTGGCAGTCATCCCTAAGTCAAATCAAAGTCCACCCCACCCTCAGCCCATCCAGCTTGGTTTAACTTGGGTGCACTAGTATTATGTCCTACTGTAAACAAAGGAAGGATGTCGCTAGTGCCATTGTGGGTTTGTTTGCTTTAGAGACCCAGTGGCTGAGGAACCTCATGCCGTTCAAAGGAAAAGAGCTGGCCAGAAGCATAAAACAATATCAGACTAGGACATGACCAAGCTATTGAGAAACAAAAGATTTGGAATGATTTATAAATCTTGCAGATTAATACATCTGACAGGTGATATAATAATAATAATAATAATAATAATAATAATAATGTTTTATTTATAGACCGCTATTCCGCAATGATCATAGCGGTGAACAGTAAAAATTTCAACACAATACAAAAAATTGCAAGGCCTCTCTCCCCCTCAAAATGGTGGTTGGA
>NC_056523.1:94936827-94946622 GCF_019175285.1 Sceloporus undulatus
GGAGGGCTCTTAGTCTTTCCAGGCCAGGCCTCGTCTCTCCCCCTCAAGATGGTGGTCGGGGGGAGGGCTCTTAGTCTTTCCAGGCCAGGCCTCGTCTCTCCCCCTCAAGATGGTGGTCGGGGGGAGGGCTCTTAGTCTTTCCAGGCCAGGCCTCGTCTCTCCCCCTCAAGATGGTGGTTGGGGGGAGGGCTTACCTCTTACCAAGCTGGCCTTTTTATTTATTGTAAGCATTTTTGCCTTATTCTTCAATAAATACTGGGCGAATGGCATGCATATGTTTTATAAACAAACAAACAAACACATATCCTAGTCATTTTACCATACAAACTTATTGGTCTAAGAACCTTCAAACTATATTATGCCAGAGAACGCTAATATTTTATGCACATTACAATTTAGGGCCACATCATGTTACAAATTTGACAAAGGCACCCAATCCTATAATATGTGGCTGCAATTAATATGTTTTGAACTTAGTTTACCTGGCAAGCAAATGAAATAATGCATGGGCATAGGAATCCCATTATCTTTACACAAGGTACTTGCTTTGCTGTCTGATATGTGGAATTCTAGTACAGTACTACTGTTTTCAGTGAAATATTAAAGTATTTCACAATTGGTCTCCTCATTTTAGAAGGCCTGTGTGGCCTAGGAGTATCAGAACAGCCCAGGTCAGATCATTTGTACTCTCTGTTCATGAAAAGACATCTGTTTTGTATCCTACTTTTGGTTTTAATATTTTAAATTGTAAACCTCATTGAATGCCTTGGCAGAAAAGAATTTTAAAAAAAGTTCAAAATGTTTGATCTATGCTTTTGGGGTAGCCAATAGCAACTAGATAGTCCTTTGTACAGCCACACACAAAGAAGTTGAAACTACAACACATGCTTCCAACTGTACTAATTCACACTTCCTGAACTAATATGCAGATTGGAACAAAGTATCATTTACATTAGTCACTTCTCTGAATTCTGTTATGTTTTTCCCACCTTCATAATTGTTTACAAAAATGATGTAGATAAAGACATATATCAATAAACACATTTTGCATACATTTTTTTTTCCAAAGGAAGATTGTATACAAAATAGATGTGAGTTCTTGTGCATATAAAGAAATTGCAGAAGTACCACAAATTGGACGGAATGCCCATGATTAAAAGCTAGTGAAACTGATGCAGACTGGATGTAACACATGCTCTGTGAAAACCTATTCACCTGCCTGATAGTAGTTAGATGTTTGATTTAATGGTGTCAAACCATTGTTGCATATTTAGAGTAAATATTTCACTGTGTAAGGGTACACAGCTAACTTCCTCCCCTTTCTACTTAACCCTGCACTTTTAATGCCTGAATAGCTTTCACAAATTCAACAATTTATGGCTTCCTCAACTCTATAGGGAAAAATACATCTGCTGGATTACTGTCTGATTTTAAGAGAACTCTGGAGATTATCACATGAGGGTAAAAAGCAGAATTTTAACAGGATAAAAGCATTTTTGGCTGGTACTTATCCCACAACATTATATCCATCCAATTATTGCACTACATTCAATTTGTTACTGTGGTGCACCTTTTCACTGCTGGGCAAAACCCGTCAATAGGCCTTCAATCACGCTGATATTCCATGATCGCCTTGGTGTGCTAGGTCTCTTCTGGGTAGTTCCTTTTCCCAGGCAGTCCCATGATGAAAGTGGGTGACGATTCTGCTTCTTTCCCACGTCCGCTTGCAGTGATCCCAGCTGCCAACACCTTTCCAAAGCCAGGTGCTGATCATATTCTTTTCTACAGCTAATGAAAAATTCCCTGGGGCAATTTTTCCCAGACTTCTGTTTCTAATTGGATAATATGATGCACAGCATGCCTACCACTGTGAAATCGACTATTTGTCCTTTCCTGGTGCAATTATATCAGTTAACTATATGAGCTTTATATAACCTTTATAACCTTGATCATACAAGAAGTCTCTATAGTAGAAATAGGATCAGGGAAAAAACTTTAGCAATAGGAATTACAATAGCATATTTTCAAACTTCACTTCCAAACCAGATTATAAAGGAAGAACAGAAATAAATAAATAATTAATAAAATATTTTTAAAAATATCCAGATGACACACATTTCATATCCTATATTGTTTTCTCTAGAAATATTCTGTTGGAGCACAATCCCTATTCAAAATATCTTCATCACTCAGTGAGCAATCAGTTAAGATGTCATTATATGGTTTAAGAAAAGACGGCCTCTAAAGAGTGATCTTCATTACTGAACTTTTGAAACACCTGAAAGGGTTCCTACAGGAACATATAGCAGGAATATCTTCTCTTTGGCAGCAATTCCTCAGTCTGCATCTGCACTGCAGAAATAATCTGGTTTCACACCACTTTAACTGCCATGGCTCAATGCTATGGAATTCTGGGAATTGTAATTTGCTGTGGCACCAGAGTTCTCTGACAGAGAAGGCTAAATGTCTCTGGGAATTGTAGTTTTATGACTGTCATGGTAGTTAAAGTGGTGTGAAACTGGATTATTTCTTTAAAGCACATGCAATCTCAGTTGTTGGTGTAAAATTGCCACAGAAACTCTGCCAACTGCACCTCTTTGTTCCCTATGTATTTCCTTCACCAAGGCCCTATAGCAATTATACCCCATTAAATTTTCCTATTACATTCATCCTTCCCAAATTCTTTGTATCAGTCCACATTTGGGGATAGCCTGAGAAACATAATCCAACAAGCCAATCATGAAATTATCAAAGTGTGATGAAGATAAAAACACTTTCATTGATATAATCTCCAACCAGCATTTTTAAGCTCCAAAAAGTGTCAAATTTATACAGTCAGTTCAGCCCTTTCCCATTTAAACAATCATCATAGGAAAGTGATCATTTTCCAGAGTGCCACTGGACCTTACCACATGGGGGCTTTTTGAGCGTCAGTTCGCATTGGCCAATGCGTATTCGCTTTATATAGCATTGGAGTTCCACACCTGTGAGCTCTGAATACACATTGACCAATGCGATATAACGTGAATTCACGGCTGGATTCCGAACTGAAGGCAGCCGGCTCTCCGTTTTCCGAGTACGCTAAATTAGGGGATCGGCTGGATCCGCACTGATGGCCAGTGCGGAACCCCTGCTGCTTTGGCTGGTGTGTACATCCAATCCGCTGGTTCTCCTGAAGCCACCGGTTACAAATCTCCCATGATGCTGCGCTGGAATTTCCCCCTTCCTTCCGGCGGCCCTTTCCCCTTTTAGCACAACCGCTGGGGCTGGGAGGCATTATTTCCACTGAACGAGATAAAGCAGAAAAATCTTTTGTGTCCGGGGAGGGGGGAATGTGTGTGTGTGTTTGTGTGTGTGTGTGTGCGTGCAAGCATATACATGCGCATTCACTTTCAGCTGCTCCACAGTTTGTTGTGTGTGTGTGGTGTGTTGTGTGTGTGTGTGTGTGTATATATATATATATATGCGCGTTTGTGTATATGTATATGTATGTGTATATCTATATACACACACCCACACACCACACACACACACACACAAAGATGTGTGTGTAGGCATATACATGCAGCATTACACTTTCAGCTGCTCCACAGTCTACACAACACACACACACACACACACACCTCTATATATATAACACTCAAGCAGACAGATGGTGTGTTACAATATATAAGTAGCATCACACTTTTGGCTGTGGCACAGTTGTGTTTGTATATTATGTGTGTGTTTGTGTGTATATATTATTATTATTATTATTATTATTATATAACCTTTATTTATAAAGCGCTGTAAATTTACACAGCACTGTACATACAATCTTTTTAATTGGACGGTTCGCTGCCCTCAGGCTTACAATCTAAAAAAGACACATACATACATACATACATATATATAAACTCTCATCCCAATCCCAAGGGAAAGGTAGGTACATTGCCATGGGTGGGTGATCCAGTATTCCTGAATGGCAATGTACCAACCGCATGATTTCACTGAGTGGATCCTTGGCATTGCCATCCAGGGAAATTTCCTTGTAACAGGGAATTCCTGCATATATATATGTATATGTATATGTATGTGTGTGCAAGCATATACATGCAGCATTACACTTTCAGCTGCTCCACAGTGTGTGTGTGTGTGTATGCGTGTGTATATGCGTGTGTGTATATGCATATGTGTGTGTGTATATATATATATATACACACACACAAAGATGTGTGTGCAAGCATATACGTGCAGCATTACACTTTCAGCTGCTCCACAGTACATATATATATATATATATACTCATATACTTTCATACAGACAAATGTGTGTTTACACATAGAAAAGGCATCACACTTTTGGCTATACCACTATGTGTATATATATATAAGTATGTATGTATGTATTTATGTGCGCGCACACACACACACACACACACACACACACACACAGATGGAGCATACCCCTTTCGTAAGTGGCTAAAGGCAGCAATTCTCGCGATATTCCGCGCTAAACAGTGACCTCATTCTTCACCCCCGGAAGTTAAAAATGTTGCGCCCCGTTCAGAGCCCCACAGAGCATGCGCAAAGCTGCCGATGCGCATTGGCGAACACACATTATTCGGCTGGTGTGGTTCTCCAAACCGCACTGGCCTCTCTTTGCGTCAATACGTATTGGCCAATGCGCATTGGCCAATCCAGAAGGCCGCCCAGGTGTGGATGAATAATACAATATGACGTGAAATCGGATCGGCAAAGCGTATTGAGAGAGCGCGAATGTGGATGCCCAATACGATATGACGTGAAATCGCATTGGCCAATGCGAATTGACACTCAAGAAGCCCCCGTGTGGTAAGGTCCTTTCTGGAAAAAAAAACTCCCATCCACACATGAGAGCAGTATATGCTGACACAAGTCTAAGGTCCAAACAAGACTGATGAAACCAGTGTGAAATCAAAATGAGTAGATACTACATCATTTAAAAGAACCAAGTCACAAAATTCCTCTAAAAGTTTTCCATTGCACTGTGGAATTAGGGATATTAGTATCTCCACACTTAATATAAGGCTTCTGCTTTCCAACAAAGAGGCAGGAATTATATTAACAATTCTCAAAACAGCAGATGAAACAGTTAAATAAAAATGTATCCATTGCAAGGTATTAAAAAGTGGTTTCCTAATGTTCAGTTCTACAAAAGCCAAATAAAAATTACAGCAGAATGATAGTGTTGGAAGAGGCCTCAAGGGCCAATACTTGACCTACTTAATTTGACATTTACAGAGGGCAACACAACCCAGTATCTTAAACACTGAAAGGCTCAACTAACCAGGTTTCTTGGATATAGATCCCATCAGCATCACCTGCAAAGTTGCTTCAATTCCAGGCCACTAGGCTAGAAGCAGTCCAATTTTACAATTACTAAATCTTTCCAAGAATTCACACTAGAGTGAAATGCTTGACTTCCAAACACTTCCTTGTAATCTTTTGTTTCTGTTTTTTCCTGAGTTTAGGTGGTACAAACTACCACCAGAAGTAAAGACTACAAAATGCTGTCTGTTAACAAATAGAGAGGTCAGTAATTTCCACCCTTTTCCCCAATGACGACTCTGAATTAGCTTTCAGATGTGTTGAAGAATAAGCAGCTTTAGTAACATCCACATTTTGTTCCTTATCATGCTCAATAATTAGTGCATTCAAAGCCCTAAACTTCACTCACAGGTCTCCAGTTATGCCAGGTCTTTTGAGCTGCTGGTCCTCAACAATTACATGATCTCTCCAACAATTACAACAGGAAGCAATACAGGAAGCAACACAGCAATCAAATGAGGGTCCTCATGCCACATACCAACATAAAGCTGGCTCTTACGGGACGGATGCAGCTTCTTGGGGCACCGATTTGGTTTTTGATGGGCACCCAATTCCTTGTTAACTGTGAGAAAGAATGCAAAAAAGCACAACACCACAATGCATGCTCTGGGAATAACCAAGGGTAGGATGCAAAAGCTGTTCAGATTGTAAGATATATATACAGTATATATATATATATATATATATATGGAAAAAGGGCATTGCCTACTGTGAAGGTAGGTCATAAAAATCTGAATGTCTTAATGATATTTTCCATATCTCTGAAAATGATGATTAATTTAAATGAAATGTATTTCCTCTGAGCATCTGTTGGGGGGGGGGAGGGGGGGAGGAAAAGCATATTATGAATTATGGATGCCTAAACTCTTATGATTTTTAAAGGCTCAACCAAAGCCTGAAAATAAACTGAAATAAAGTCTTAAATGTTATAAACTGAAGGGGGGAAATGTTATAAACTGAAGATCTGAGTGCAGATTTTGCTCCAGAGGGGGGTGGGGTGTCATTTTGGGGAACAAAATACTTATTAGTGAGGCAGTGTTTTATAGTGGTTTGAGCTTTGGACTCTGGAGTCAAATCTTCATAGTCACACTCTCTCAGTCTCAGAGAAAGTCACAATTAAATTTCTCTCTGACCTATTCTTGCCAAGAAATGCCCATCATGATGGCCTTCAGGTTGCCATGTTGGAAATGACTTTAAAACACTCATTTAAGGGACAATGCCTCCATCTTTCAACCAGAAACTAACTTCTTCAATCAATAGGTGTATTTGGACTTGTGTGTGAAATGCCCCTGTAAGCTGAATCCTGAAACCATATGAGTAACTCAATGGTTTATCTAAGAGTTCAAACCAAGATTCCCAAGTTCCTTTTAGTTGGGGTCAGACCAGATGTCCTCAAGGTGTGATTTTCTATAATGAAGACATTTTCACATTTAATTGCCCAAGGGCAATGATCACTAGCAAACTAGTGTTCAGCGATACTGATGGTGGGAGTGAGCATAGAAAGAGTGGGAACTGACCTTGGCCGGCCTGGCATGTTATGGATAACATTGCAGCTGCCTGAGAAGCTGCTAGGCTCCCTCTGCTCATTGTCTCATTTACTGTTACATTTGTGCAACATCGGTTGACTAAGGGAAAATAAACTGAATGCTTAATTGTTGTTTGTTAAAACCTAACACCAACACCGAACAAAGTCATGGGAATCTCAGTAACATACATGTGAAGGTAGTTTTACTGTACATCAAAGGAGTCACAGACAGAATAGGGAAACTGGTGAGGAAACACAACCTCCAAATGGTCTACAAACCGACCAAGAAAATCCAGCAAATGCTTCGCTCAGCCAAGGACCAGAGAGACCCTCTCACAGACGCAGGAGTTTACCGCATACAGACAGCTGCGGACAAGTCTACATAGGGACCAGCAAACGCAGTGTTCAAACACACATCAAGGAACACGAGAAGCATTGCAGACTGGGCCATCCAGAAAAATCAGCAGTAACAGAACCACCCTGGGCATAAAATGCTGTTTGAAAACACTGTAATTCTGGACCATGCCAACAACTATCAGGTCAGAATACACAAGGAAGCCATTGAAATCCAGAAACACCTGGACAACTTCAACAGGAAAGAAGAAATCCTTAAAGTAAACAAGGGGCCCATACAGACAGGCCAAAATAAAGCTGCTTCGGTCACTTTGGAGGTATGCTGTTTAAATGACACACACATCTTAAGAGGCCAGAAGCTGTGCCAAAGCTGTGCTCCAATACTTAGGACTGGAGCATGGCTTTGGCGTGGCTTCTGGCCTCTTAGGACACGTGCATCATTTAAAGAGCATACCTCCAAAGTGACCTGAAGCAGCTTTATTTTGGCCTGTCTGTTCAGGCCCAAGGTTTGGCCACCAGTCCTGAAAATCACCAAAATCAAGACTCAGCCCATGCAAATGAAAACCACTGAGAGTGAGGGGGGTTTCCCAGCAGACAACCGATTGCTTCCTCTCCACCAATAATATATATATACCCCACTCTCTTCCATTCCAGCATTCTCTGAAGATGCCAGCCACAACTGCTGGCGAAACATCAGGAATAAACTCTTCCCGATGGCCTGAAAAACCTGCAAAAAAACCAAAAAAACAACCAACTATGTAAATGTGAATTTTCAGTCATCTGTAATGTCACCTTGCAAGCTTATAGATTCTGGAATCCTATCAGTGCAGTTGTTTTTTCTTTGCCCGAGGCAGATTGCTCTGTTCTATTATTATTATTTTCTGAACCTTCTTTACATAACTTCCATCACCTTTACAAAGTGAAAGACTGGGTGGGATTGAAAGACAAGGCGGTCATTGAATTTAGGCCGGAAAAAGACCATGAGGCAAAATGAGAGCACCTCATGGCAGCCATTGACTTTTGGCAGGAATAAGGCAAATGACCCGAGGGGACATAAACATGAGGCAAAATGGTGGTGCCTCTGTGCTTTTTTCAGCATTCAAAGGCAGCCATTGAATTTAGATGGGATGAAGACAAGTGTCCTGAGGAGACCATGAGGCAAAATGGCAGCAGCTCATGGCCGTCTTTGAATTTAGGTGGGAAAAGGATGATCAACCTGAGAAACAGAACCTTGAGGCAAAATGGCGGCTTTTCCACCTGTTTCTCTCAGGCTACAAGGGCAGCCATTGAACTTAAGTGGGGAAAAGATGAGCCACTGAGGAGACAGAACTGAGATGCAAAATGGCGGTTCCTCCGTCTGTTTCTTTCAGATTGCAAGGACGGCTGTTGATTTTAGGTGGGAAAAAGAGGAGAGGCCTGAGGAGATAGAGCTGTGAGGCCAAATGGTGGCACCTTTACCTGCTTCTCTCAGGCTGCAACCTGGCATTGGCAGACTATAGGGAGAGGCACTTAAAATCTTCAGCCCCAAGCTCTAGTCTAGTGCCTCCCCAAACTACAAATCGCAACTTTCTATCAGATCTGCCCATGGCACTTAAATTGTGGACTCGTAGCATTCAAATTGTGAAATTGCAGCAGTACAATTGTTGCACTACAATTATGAAATTGTAGTACAGTACCGCAGTTGTGGAATCTGTCAAAAACCCAAACCACTGAGGTATTTAGCCGTCTTGTGCCTCGCAAACCCTGCAAATCCCATCTTCTGTAACCCCACCTGTTCAGCCAAAGCAGTGGCCTCCAAGTTTTAACATTTTACTAGCCTGCCTGTGTGGCTTATTTTACTCTTACATCCCAATTATAAATCACCTCCTTGATCCTGTGAAAACTGAGAACCTTAGGAAAACTTAAGTTACCTGTAGGAGAATTCAAAGATATACAGTAGTTGTGTTTGTCTGTGGAATCAGTACGTGGAGAGATCTAGTAGCACCTTTGAGACTGACTGACTGAAAGAAAGAAGCTGGCAGCATGAGCTTTCATAGAGTTCAGTCTACTTCCTCAGTCAGACAACAACTCTGTATCTCTATCTACGCACCTGAGGAAGCAGATTTAAGACTAGGAAAGCTCATGCTACCAATTTCTCTTTCACTTGGTCTGAAAGGCACTACAAGGTCCCTTGGCGGCATTCTGATTTTCCAGACTGGGTAACCTTGGGCGAGTCACACTCTCTCAGCCGCAGAGGGAAGGCCAAGTCACCCTGCTCTCCCAATGAACACATCTTGCCGAGGAGCCCCTTGGGTCGCCATAATGTCGGAAAGGGCCTGAAGGCCCACAGGAGCCCTCAACTGATATCCTATACCCCTTCCTCCTCCTCCTCCTCCTCCTCTAGAGATTATATGAAATCCATTTAACAAGTGTTCATAATGAAGTGTATTTCATTTCGGGTGGGAAGGCTGGGAGGATTTGGGACACAATGGACAATAAGACACTATTGCATGCTTATTGCATTTTATGGGTGTTTCATTGTTAGCAGCTCCGAGTTCTTTGGAGAAGCGGGAAGCAAATAATAATAAC